>NC_053436.1:83440306-83523224 GCF_007990345.1 Gossypium hirsutum
GCAGTCTTAATTGCTAGAACAACTAGCACTACGCAATAAAGCTGACGCACCTATAGTACACTGTGACAAATCGCTGTAGGAGTAATTGTAGTAGAACTGCCATATCAGATCAAAATTAGACTCCCTTCTCTTCAGAAACCCACCCAAAATCCTTAACTTTATGGAAGTACATGTATGCACACAATTTCAGAGAACAGAGACATTTACACAGTTAGACAGACGGAGCAGATATACAAAACACTCCATAGACCAAATTCAAAATCGCACATCACACACAATCATCACAAATATTGAGTCTAGACCATCCTCACTAAAACTTAACTAAGGGTCGGAGCACCCACTAAAACACATATTTAGATCAGAAATACACACAAAACCAATATAAGGGTCTGAAAACCACAAGCCCGTGTGCTTTGGCTGTACGGTAATGCCTAGGCCGTGTGGGAGATCAAAAGCCCGTGTGAGGAGGGGCACACAGCCATGTGACTAAGGCACACGCCCGTGAGAAGAGAGGCACACGTCCTTGTGAACTAGGAACATGGTCGTGGGAACAGGCTGTGTAACTCTCTGTCTAATTGTACTGAATTATAGTACAGGGCTGACACCCTCACACGGCCATGGCCGTGTGTCCAAAAGAAATGTCCTGTGGTATCCCTAATCCCTAAATCAACCATATAGCCGTATGGCCAGGCCGTGTGGCATCAAATCACTTAAACCCCAATTCCCAAACTCACATGCCTGTGTGCCCAGGGTACACGGCTGTGTGAAAATTGACTATTTTCCCCAAATCGGCCACACAGCCGTGTGGCTCCTAAATCAGCTCGAAAACTTTAATTCCTAATTCCATACGACCATGTGCATAGGCACACGCTTGTGTGGTCGGCCATGTGGTCATGAAACCACCTTAAATAGCCTCTAGAATGTGAATTTCATCCTTAAGCACTCTCTAACCTCAAATAAATTTGATATATAGTAACCTGACTTTGATGCAATTTGATATCAAATAATCATTTCGAATACCTCATTATCGAAACCCACTTAGAAATTTACCCCATCCCACCGCACTTCGGCACCAAATTAAGCAATTCACAAGTAAAGTTGAAGAGTTTCGAACCTACACCTGATTCCTGATCAGAGTCGTTTAGCCACTAACCAGAGGAGCGAAACTCTTCCAAGATCCACCGGTAAAAACCGTTTTCCAATGTAGAAGAAAAAAGGAAGGAAAATAAAACCAGAAGAAAGTAAAAAAACGTCCAAAAAAACAAAAATAATAAAATAAAGCTAAATAAAATAAAATAAAAAAATATTAATAACAATAATAATGGGAAGTAACTAAATAAGTAAATACCTTTAATTAGACAAATTGAATTCACATAAAAATAATTCCTCAAAACACGCTTAAGGACTCGAACCCGTAACTTCAAGGTACATTAACACTCATCCAACCACTAGACTAATAGGCCCATTCTAACTTTAAATTGCAGAAACTAAACACAATAGCGTAATCTCCTAACTGACTCTAACCACAAAAACTCAAAACTTCTAGCCCTAAAACTCATGGCATTACAACTCGCCCCTCCTTAAAAAAAATTGTCCCTGTAATTTCCAACTAACAGGATAGTGGTATATCACCAGCTATACCACCATGCTCCCACTATGCATTCTAGCCCAAGCAGAACCTAATCAAACCTAAGACCTCACATACACACACAAACCTAGAACACTTAACCACTGAAGCAGATACACAGTTATCCTATCATGCATACAAACGTTATCCAGCGAATAACTATTAAATGTCATTAAAATAAAAAACACACAGATTCAGAACAATCTGCAACCTTACCTATCTCAATGTCGTCGCGGACACTCCCTAATTCGATGCTCTGTGGACCTACATCTAAGACGCGCTCCCATCTTCTTCCAACAGTCGTACAGATGGCACTTCTTACAGTGCCCACAAACCGATACACTGGGCCCATTACCAGAACCATTTGCACAACCTCTAATAACACCCAACTGCATTCTTATACACTTCGAGACTGAAGCTCCAACCTCAAAAGACTACGGTCTCTCTTCTTTGAAAAATCCACACACTTATCTTAAAGCGTTTCACTGGACTCCCTTATCCTAGCCTCGAACACTTTCTCTAATATTTCCATCACTACTCGAGTCAATGCCTCATTACCAAGCTCCGAGTTATCACTACTCAAAGTTGGCAGAATTGCACTATCCTCCAACTCCTGAACAGACATACGTCTCAGCGAAACAGACTGCTCCTCGCAATTTTGCTTACCTTCAGAATCCATATCAGTCCTGTGGTTAACTTAGGATATCTACACTTTCAGAAAGCAAAAATAAAATAAGTACAAGAACCAACATTTCTAATCTTACGGTTTTGAATTCCTACCTGAACCAGCACCAGAATCTCAGACAATTCATTTTTGTAAAAGATTTCCTGAAATACAAATAATTTCAACTTACTATGGTAAAGTTTCTCAAATTTCCTTTTTAAAACAATCACGTGTGCACACAAATACATAAAAGCACAAGCTGAGTTTTTACAAACCCGACTCTAATACCACTAAATGTAACACCCCAAATCAGACTTAGAAGTTTAGACTAAATCCCGAATGTTACATTGATCACCGAAGTGATCGTAGGTAAATTTTTACAAAACAATTAACATGTCGAATCGTAAAATTTAATTGTTTAAAATCCAATCAATAAAATTTTAGTATTTAAGCAAAATAAAAATGGCTAAAACATAAATCATAATTCGTACCATAGTTTTATAAAGCTTTACATTTCGAAAATGAAAAACAAAGCAGAAACTGAAAACACAAACTAATAGTTTATTTCCCACTGTGACTATTTGAGACCTCCGCATACCGAGTCCAACGTCAGGATTTAGAAATATACCTGAAAAGGAAACACTAAGAGGGGGTGAGCTACGCGAGCTCAGTGTGAGACTGAAACAAAACTAAAAGCACATTTTCATAATTCAGACCAGTACTGTATCAGATTTATAGATAATCACTGCGTCAGAAAGAGACTTGGAAGTAACGTCCCAACAGAACAGAAATCGCACTCACATCAATTCATAAACAGACAGATGGAATACAGTCAAATAGTCAAGCACCTAGAACATACGCATAGACATGGATGAAATGCAATCAAATAAAACCCACCCATCCAGCCAACACACCTCTCCGTCCCCCGATCACACTCCATAAGTGCTGTTTAAGCTCATCTAGCCGAAACACACAGCATATGAACTCTAGGCCCATCCAACCCTACATGCCACATATGTGGACTACGCCACTTAGATAACCATACGCAGCAAAGCTGGCGTATGTGCTGTACTGTACAATACGGTAATCTACTGTATAGACAAGTTGTAGTCTTAACTGCCAGAACAGATAACAGTATACAGCAAAGCTGATGCACCTGCAGTACAGTGCAATAAATCGGTGTACAAGTAATTGCATTAGAACTAGCAGATCAGATCAAAATCAGACTCCCTTCTAATCATAAACCCACCCAAAATCCTTAACTTTATGCAAGTGTATGTATGCACACAAATTCAGAAAATAGAGACATTTACATAATTAGTCAGACGGAATAGATATGCAATGCACTCCATAGACCAGATTCAAAATTGCACTCATACACAATCATCACAGATATCGAGTGTAGAATAGCCTCACTAAAACTTAGCTAGCGGTCGGAGCACCCACACAAACACATATTTAGATCAGAAATGCATACAGAACAAATATAAGGGTCTGAAAACACACGCCTATGTGCTCTGGCCATGCGATAATGCCTAGGCCATGTGGGAGATCAAAAGCCTGTATGAGGAGGGGCACACGGCAGTGTGACTGAGGCACGCGCCTGTGTGAAGAGAGGCATACAACCGTGTGAACCAAGGACATAGCC
The DNA here is from genome assembly GCF_007990345.1 of Gossypium hirsutum. Lineage (NCBI taxonomy): Eukaryota > Viridiplantae > Streptophyta > Magnoliopsida > Malvales > Malvaceae > Gossypium > Gossypium hirsutum. The sequence continues at coordinate 83,444,246 of NC_053436.1, forward strand.
GTGGGAAACAGGCCGTGTAACTCTTTGTCAATTGTACTAAATTAGAGTACAAGGCTAACACGACCGTGTGAGCGTCTCATATGCCCGTGTACCTACCAAACACGGTCGTGTGTCCAAAACACGCGCCCGTATGAGATCTCTAATCACCAAATTTGCCACACGGCCATATGGCTAGGCCATGTGGCACCAAATCACTCAAACTCTAATTCTCAAACTCACACGCCTGTGTACCCAGGGTACACGGCCATGTGAAAATTGACTATTTTCCCCAAATCAGGTACACGGCCGTGTGGCACCCAAATCAGCCCAAAAACCCTAATTCCTAATTCCACACGGCTGTGTGCACAGGAACACATCTGTGTGGCCACGCATGTGGTCACGAAACCACCTTAAATAGCCTGCAAAATGTGAATTTCATCCCTAAGCACTCTCTAACCTCAAATAAATTTGACACATAATATAGTAACCCAACTTTGATGCAATTAAATATCAAATAATCATTATGAATACCCCATTATCGAAACCCACCCAAGAATTTACCCCATCCCACCGCATTTCGACACCAAATTAAACAATTCACAAGTTGAATAGTTTCGAACCCATACTTGATTCATGATCGGATACGTTCAGGCACTAACTAGAGGAGTGAAACTCTCCCAAGCTCCGTCGGCAAAAGCCATTTTCCAAAGTAGATGAAAAAAGGAAGAAAAATAAAACTAGAAGAAAGCAAAAAGAAAAAGTCCAAAAAAAAATAAAATAAAGATAAATAAAATAAAACAGCAAAAATATTAATAACAATAATAATAGGAAGTAACTAAATAAGTAAATACCTTTAATAAGACAAATTGAATTCACATAAAAATAATTCCTCAAAACATGCTCAAGGGCTTGAACCCGTAACCTCAAGGTATACTAACACGCATCCAAACACTAGACCAGCAGGCGCATTTTGACTCTAAATCACAAAAACTATACACAATAACGCAATCTCCTAACTAAGTCTAACCACAAAAACTCAATACTTCTAGCCCCAAAATTTGGGGAGTTACAATGTGATAGGCTATGTTCGAGGTTGTGTGTGACACACGGTCTAGGCAATTTTGGGTAGTGTGGGCCACACTGGTGTGTGGGCCCACACGGGCAAGCCATTTTGGGCCATGTTGGCCATAGGGGCGTGTGGGCCTAAGATTTCAGAATTTTTCCCTAGGGCTATACAAGTTGTCCCAATCGACTGTAAGCCTTTCATGGAGTTGTATAAGCCTTAAAGCATGAAATATGTTAATCTGTTAGTATGAAATTTGACGTAAATAAACACCTGAATGCATGTATTGTGATGCGATATGTTTGATTGTTTATGTATAAGCATGTTCAATATATGTTATACGAGAATGCATAATATATACATTTTGGTATCTTTTATTCTATTATATGTGGTATTCTATTTGTATCTGGCTAAGGTGTGGGTTATGTATTATGTGGAGAAAGTGTTCTGTGTGAGGTGTTAACTCGCCATTATATCGATAGTACTACTGTGATTTTTCTAAAAAATGTTGTAAGGACACGAAGTGGTATGTAGGCTGGGCGGGTGTTTTATACCCCACATGCTGTGTTGGGATGGTCGGAGATGGTGTGTAGCGGATGAGGGTAGGATTGTAATTTGCATGTAAGTCTGATTCTGCATGAGACATTCATTAATATCTATTCTGTTATGTATTCAACCTGTGATTCTATTTCTGTTAAGTTACACACTGAGCTATAAAACTCACTCTCTGTTTGTCTGTTACTTTCAGGTAATCCTCAAACTTAGGCGGGTCGGTGCGACGGGAGCTCAGATATATCAAAAATTTCGTAAAAATTTATTTACATAATTTGGATTATTTAAATTTTTTATTTGAGTGAGTTTTGTAATTTTTGGACTCTCTAGACGTTTGGGTTTGTTATCCTTTTTTTTTAAATCTTTTTTGGGTTTTGGCATAACTTATGATAAAATGATTTTATTTCGAAAAACGAATATGTTTCTACGATCAACTGTTTTTAAGAAAACAAATGCTATTTTCCAAAATATAATGCCATAAGAATTTTCGTTGCAAATTATTCGATTTTTTAAAAAATGTAAACATTTAAAGATTTTAACTATTAAGGATGACAAACGTTTTCATATAAAACGAGTTTTTAATTAGCAAAGATACATGAAGTTTTTCCATAAGAGAAAGTTAGATTTATAACTATTTTATGTAACATTTCCAGATTCAGCAATAATATTTAGGCCGGGTTTGCGGTGTTACAGTAACCTTAAAAGAGAGGTGGTGCACTCGGCAGGCTTAAACACCAAGTCTTCAAAGAACCAATCCTATACATGCATTCTCATATTGTCTTTTTAATTTACCGTTGATAAATTTCTTTTTAATTCACAATTTAAAGCCACAATTAAGGCCAACATAAACAGAAAAATTTCCCTCTGATTTGTTAAACAGCAGAATTAAAATTCTGAAACAAAATCAAAAACAATTTTTGTTAAACAGCAGGATTAAATCCTGAAACAAAATTATATAATTAAATCAAAATAAAACATGTTAAATGGCTGGAACAAATCCTGAAACAGAATTATTTGATTACGTCTTTGTTTGAAAATAAAAAAATATCGAATAAAATCTTGTTAAATTGCGGGAATAAATCTCGAAAAAGATTTTATTTAATTTAGTTCTAATTTGGAAACAAAATAAAGTCTTGTTAAACGTCTTTAATTTTAATTTCTCGTTTTTGGAAAGAAAATAAAAATGTAATAAATCCATTAAACGACGAGAATAAATCCCAAAATAGAATTTATTTTAATTTTAATACTTGTTTTTGGAAATAAAATCAAATTTGGAATAAACTCTGTTGAACGGCAGGAATAAATCCTGAAACATATTTTATTTTAATTTTAATACTCGTTTTATAAATAAAACCAAAATTGGAATAAAATTCGTTGAACCGTGGGAATAAATCCTAAAATGAATTTTATTTAACTTTAATTTCCCATTTGGAAATAAAATAAAAAATGGAATAATATTCGTTGAAAGGCGGGAATAAATCTCGAAACGGATTTTATTTACTTTTAATTTGAAAACAAAGTCGAATAAAATTTTTTAAACGGCGAGAATAAATCCTGAAACAGATTTTATTGAGTTTTACAATTCGTTTGGAAATAAAAATCAAAATAGAGAATAAAATCTGTTCAACGGCGGGAAAAATTCCCGAAATAGATTTTATTTAATTTAAAAATTTATATTCGAATAATTTTTTTTCTTTTCACCTTGGTGTCTTGTTCATCTCGGATTAGAGAATTGCAAAAGTAAAACAATGATTTGTCTTAAGATTGTTGGACAAAACAGGTTTACAAATAAAATATTTAAATATAAATAAACACATATTTATATATAATGTAAAATATAAATAGAATACTTTATAATTAAGTTGTCAAATACATAAATCAATAAAAACTGTAACAAAAGTTGAAATAAAAAATAAGAACGGGGAATTTACTAAACGTTGAGGCCTGTTTAACATAGTTTCCTTAAGATAGATTCGGCCGCTCCTACGGTACTTGGAGAAACGTTGGTAAAATGTCTCTTAAGATACAACAACACAATGATCAAAGCAGTAGGACCTCTGTAGCGATTAATGAATAAAATGGTACTTGGAGAAACGTTGATCGAATGTCTCCTAGGATGCACCAACACAATGATCAAAGTAGTAGCACCTCTACAGCAATCAACGAACAAACGTTGCCTTTTTCTATCATTGGAACAATGAAAAATATAGAAAGGAAAAGAAGAATTTGAGAGCAAAATAAATTCGGTGTGAGAGGATATTAGTGTGGAGAAATTCTTTAGAATTCATAGCCTTTTATAGGCATTTCGTATGGTGGAATTTTTGAAATATCCATAAAATCGTCCATTAAAGGAGCCAACAAATTAATTTGATTATTGGGCTCGTCTGGTCTAGACATTTCGCGTTGCCCATGTCATGTGGGTGTGCCCCAACCCCATCGGATTTGAACCTGTACCCCCTACCTAGGTGCAAGGCAGGGTTTCAAGCTTAGTCATTCAATTGCCTTTTAAGAGGGTTCCCATATATATACACATCTCATACTTGGTATTTAACAAATGTGAGATCTAAGCTTTTACTTTTCCTCGACAAATATTTCCAAGTAGCTTACTTTGAGTATCAATTTCTCATTCATCACTCAAGCTTTTTGAGCATATGATATACCGTTGTAAAGGTCTCATAGAGTAGAATATGAAACCATAATTTTATGATTCACCTCTCCACCTCTACCTATCAAGAATATGCCTCAAATTTCCCATAATATGTAATTTTTCCAACACAATGCGTATTGTTTCTTCCTCATTAATTTGAAACCATATCTTCCAGTTCTTTAAAGCAAACCTCCATTAACAATGTAACCCAGCTTGAGCATCCCCATCTAAGACAAAGGTGACGAATGGTTTGGTTTTGAGTTTTCTAGTAGCTAGTTCATTGGCGATGGTTGCTATTGTTGGAAGGGACGATGTTATAATGAAATAAGGCCATAGGGTCACAGTTGTTGAATATGACCAAGATGGAAAACATAGCCCCAAAGTCTCAATCTCATCTTCGTCACTACACCAGGAAATAGACTATGGGGAATATTTTGGAAAGGAAACTATGAAAAATGTCGCATCTGTGCTTCCCAACGTTGGCCATGGCATTCCACAAGGAAAAGTTGGCTACGAACAACATTAACTTGGGGAACTTATCTGCGATGCTTTCGAGAAATGTACTCTATAACACCTCGCCCGTACTCAATGTCGGAATAGGGTTACGAAGCATTACTGGACTTATAAAATAATTAACATTTATTTCACATATATTTTCAAATTTCAAGTAAGCATTATTCAATATCATTCACATTGTCCCTAATACGAGCCTACAATGCCAACAACATGCATTTAAAGTGGTTCGGGACTAAACCGATAGCTCAGGAAATTTTTGAAACACTTAGAAAATTTTTCAAACTACAGGGGACACATGCCCGTGTGGCCCGACCGTTTGTTTCACACGGCCACAGACACAACCATGTCCCTAGCCGTGTGGACATTCAAAATGGAATCACATGTCCATGTCCCAGTTCGTGTCTGACCCTGTGTACCTCTCCGACTTAGGTCACACGGCCAACACACACACCCATGTGACTAGCCCATGTGCCCTTCGAAATGGCCACACACGCCTGTGTGCCAGGGCGTGTGCTAGGCTGTGCCAAACCTGTAAGGTATACTGACTTATGCCACACGGCCAAGTCACACGCCCGCGTAATAAGCCGTGTGGAGCATACTGACTTGATTTTTAATTCAACACTAGAGACACACGGTTGAGACATACGCCCATGTCTCTGCCCAATGTGAAAAAAAATAAGCTATTTACCAAGCCATCTTGCCACCCAAATTTGCATACATCTATACCAAACCAAATGGCACCAAAACATGTCATAAATGGACATTCAAACCAACTAAATCAAGCCTAATTCATGCTAGGTCTACACCATCATCCATAATACACACTAGTAGCAAAATAGGCCATTCCATTTATACCCAATTCATAGTTACAATTCAACTAATTGGACATTTTCAAACATGCATCATTTTGCCCAAACTCACAAGTATACTAATTCTCAAATATCAACCATTTGGTGTCCACAATACTTATAATCAACAAGCATCATACATCCATCAACAAACTCACAAAGCAAGCCATATGCACATATATATACACAACCAAACCAACCAAATTAAACCAACTCTTATGGCTATAAACAAAACCAAACTCTTAATATTTACAAGCCATTTCAAATGACTAAATTCATTAACAACACATATGCCAACATGACCAAAGAACCTATACATGCCATATACTCAAAATACTTAAGTTCAAAAGTACCAAAGTGATAGTTGGATAGTTCGATGAAGTCTCTGATGATTCCCGAATCTGAGCTAGCTTTGATTTCATTATAAAACACAGAAAATAAACAAAGTAAGCTATAAAGCTTAGTAATTTCATATAGCAAGAAATTAAAATTATCAATTTTGCACAATTTAAGCAATTTAAACATATCAAAACATATCTCATTTTAAACCATCAACCTACCTCAATTTTCGTTCACAAGGTTAGTTATACATTTCACGAGATTCTCCGATTCAATGCCTGTACAGTTAATGAACATACCTGTGTCATCTTGTATCAAATACATACTCATCCATATCATTGTTTTACCTGTTGAATCATTTGGAATACTATCGGATACTCTGAAATCTCGCACCCTAAGCGCCACAAATATAGCCAAAGTTATCTCAATCTCATATCATATATAATGCTCACACTAGAGCTATCAACGGGTCTGCTCACACAAGCTGACGGTCATGACGAAGCTACACACCGCTGCTCACACAAGCTGACGAGTATCCGTAACACATGCCAGATAACTCAGCCACCGGTAGGACGTACAGACCAGCACCCAAATCACATTTTTTCTCTCAGTCAAATAATTATAATAAAAAGAGCTGGGAACACCCAACCCATACCAGATCAAATAAGAAAATACAGCAGCCAATCAAGCTAAAATAGAACGCAACAATAGAATCAAAACAAAGTTACCAAATCACATAACCCCTAATGACATGTCATTTGTATCCTAATATATTCCTAAGGTTCAACCGAGATTTCACACTTGAAAAATTTTTGTTAAACATGTCCGTAGAGTTGTACTCATAATTAATGCAATATCAAAGCATTTAAAATACAATTATAACCAAGCTTATTACATACGAACTTACCTCGAATGCAAAAATAGCATAATAAGTTGATTAGTCAAAACCTTATTCTTTCCCCGACCTAAATCTTTATTTCGCCTTTCTTGATCTAAATAATATCAAATTTATCTTATTTAATTACCACTCTATTCAAATTAGTCCAAAATACACATTAACGAAAATTTACACTTTTTCCCCAACATTTCAACATTTTTACAATTTAGTCCTTATTTCATAAAATTACAAATTCATGCAATTCAACCAAAACCCATGCTAGCCGAATTTCAATTAGGTCCCTAGCAGTCCATTTTTTCATTTATTTTACAATTTAACCACAAAAATTTACACATTTTAGAATTTAATCCCTAATTGGACATTTTACTAAAAATCACTTAACAAATGTTGTTTATTTAGCAACAAACATGCATTTTCTACCACTAAACATCAAAACACGTATAGATTCATCAATGGAAAAACCTTAAACCTTTAAAATTTTTGCAAAATAGTCCCTGGGCTAGCTAGACTAAGCTGCAACGATCTCAAAAACATAGAAATCATTAAAAACGGGACAAAAACAAACTTACATGCTCAAGGAGACTAGGTCGAATGTTTCAAGCTCTTTAATGGTGTTTCAAACCCTTAATTTTGGTGGCAGAAGCTTAACTGAGAAGATGATACGATGTTTTTATTATTTTACTTAAGTTTTTTTGTAAATTACTATTTTAACCTTTAATAATAACATTGAAATTCACTTAAAAGATGTCCATAAAAGTCCACTAACATTAACAATGGTATATTTACCACATAAGGACCTCCACTATTTAATATCATAGACATTTAATACCTTTAACTCATAGAACACAAGTTTTACACTTTACGCGATTTAGTCCTTTTTATTAAATTAAGCATTCAAACGATAAAATTTCTTAACGAAATTTTCACACAATCATACTATCATGCTGTAAACATTAAAATAATAAAAAAATAATTATTTTGACTTTAGATTTGTGGTCCCAAAACCACCGCTCCAGTTTGACTAAAAATGGGTTGTTACAACTCTCTCCCCTTAAGAATTTTTGTCCCCGAAAATCTTACCAGAAAAAAGGTTAGGGTACTGTTTTCTCATAGCTTCCTCAGGTTCCCACATAGCTTCTTCGATTCCATGACATTGCCACAAAACTTTGACCAAAGCTATGCTGTTATTTCTCAATTCTTTAACCTGTTAAGCTAAAATTCTAATCGGTTCTTCGTTATGCATCATATTAGGTTGAATTTCTATCTCAGTCGGAGAAATAATATGCGATGGATCTGATCAATACTGTCGTAACATCGACACATGAAATACATTGTGGATCTTTTCTAATTCTGACGGTAAAGCTAGCCGATATGCTACTAGTCATATTCTTTCTATAATGTCATACGACCTGATGAATTTGGGCTCAGTTTGCCTTTATAATCAAATAGAAGAATTTACTTCCACGGAAATACTTTCAGAAAAACTTTGTCACCGATCTAAAATTCAATGTCTTTTCTTTTCAAATCCACGTATGATTTCTGTTGATCTGGAGCTGCTTTCAAACTTTCACGAATTACTTTCACTTTAGCTTCAGTTTCTTTAATAAAATCAACCCCATGAACCTTTTTCTCACTAAGCTCGATCCAGTACAATGGAGTTCGGCATTTACAACCATACAATGCTTCATATGGTTCCATCTTTATGCTCGATTGAAAACTATTGTTATACACAAATTCAACCAATGGCATATATTTCTCCCAGTCGCCTTCAAATTCTAAAGCACAACAATGAAGCATATCATCAAGAATCTGAATTACTCTCTCAGACTGACTGTCGGTTTGCGGATGAAATGCGATACTAAAGTGTAATCGTGTACCCAAAGCTTCTTGCAATTTATTCCAAATCGTGACATAAACCTTGGATAAGGATTATCTCATGGGAAAAGCCATAGTCCAGATTTGAGAAGTTGCTGATCATTTACAAGACCTGGTAGCGCAAGCTAACGTATTAAGTACAAAGTATGAGTTAGTGTCAGATAGAGGTCTAGAGTTAGCTTAGTTATTGTTAGCTTTGTTATTGGATAGGGTTAAAACTCTGGGCCTGAGGGCGAAGGCGTATTTGTAATCCGTTTTGTGTAAAGATTTTTGTTTCTTAAATAACATTTTCTAAAAAAAATTGAATCAGAATCGATATCTTTTGCATTCATGAATTTGCATCTCATCGCATCATATGCATTCAAATTTATAGAAAGACCCTAATTAGTTCAAATTATTAGGGAGAAAGAGAGAGTGAGAGAAAGAAAAATCTGGAAGCAACACAACCTTACGATACACGCGCTAAGACAAAGAATATGGATCAAAGACTTGAGCAGATCTAGAAAGAAATGCAAGAGCAATTGCAGGAACAATTGGCGAAAATCCAACAGGAGATAAAGGATCAAATGTTGGAGGCTCAAAGGAATATGATGGCTGAGATGGCTCAACTGCTGAAGGGGGCGGTGGATAAAGGAAAGGCCCATATGACCATCACTGAAGAAGATAATGAGGATCATCCTTTGGGTTTTAGTCCACCCCATGTGTAAACTCAACCTGAAGCATATCACTGAAGGCCGTCCATCACAATAAGGCCTCAACATGGGCAAGTCGATGCTGGAATACCCATGAACTTCCAAACTGGCTCGGGATCCAACCCGGGAGATAACCCTACCAATTCAGTCATCCCTGATTTAGATGTAGCTGAGAGGGAGGAGATGAGACTCAAATCATCAAAGCAATTAGTGGAACCTTGCAGATTTAATGCATTAGAAAACACTGTTAATCGTCAGGGAATTGATGCCAAGGACTTGAGTTTGGTCCCAGATTTGGTGCTTCCACATAAGTTCAAGATGCCGAAATTCGAGAAGTACAATGAGACTACTTGCCTTGAGGCCCATATCACCATGTTCTGTAGACGGATGACTGGCTATGTAAAGAATGATCAATTATTGATCCATTATTTTCAGGATAGTTTGGTTGGGGCAGCAGCTAGGTGGTATAATCAATTGAGTCCCACAAGGATCGGTTCTTGGAGAGACTTAGCGCAAGCCTTTATGCAGCAATATAATCATGTGACTGACATGACTCCTAATAGAATCACTTTGCAAAACATAGAAAAGAAGCCTAATGAGAGCCTTAGGCAATATGCACAGAGGTGGAGGGAGGTTTCCATGCAAGTTCAACCACCGCTCTTGGAGAAAGAAACTACCATGCTGTTCATTAACACTTTGAAGGCCCCATTCATTACTCACATGATTGGAAGTACCACCAAGAGCTTTGCTGATATAGTTATGGCAGGAGAAATGATTGAGAACACCATAAGGGGCGGCAAGATAGAGTGGGAAACTGCTAAAAGATCAGCCCCAAGAAGGAAAGATAATGAGGTGAACAATACGAGTAGTTATAATTCAAAAGCGATTACGGTTAGTCAGCCTAGAGCAACTACAGTTGGGCAACAGGATTCCTAAAAGCAGGGATTTATCAAAGTCTATTTAATGCGTATGCAATAACTCCTTTTCATTTGAAACCACTGCGACCCGCGTATCCCAAATGGTACGATGAAAATGCCAAATGTGAATACCATGCAGGGATATCAAGGCATTCAATTGAAAATTGCACTGGCTTTAAAAAAGCAGTGGAAAGACTGATTAAAATGGGGGTCGTAAAATTTGACGACACCCCTAGTACAGAGAACCTGTTGCCAAACCATGGTGATCAAGGGGTAAACGCAATTGGGGACACTAGTATGAGAATGATTAAAGAGGACGTGGTTGAGGTAAGAATGCCGATGAAAGTAATCTGGGAAGAAATGGTGAAAAGAGAAATGATAATCTTTGAAGAGGGAAATAAAGGAGTGAGGGACTACTACGAGTTCCATGCAGAAAAGGGACACGAGATCCAGGAATGTGACGAGTTTAAGGCTTTGGTACAAAGCCTTATGAATAATAAGGAGCTGGAATTTTATGAAGCTGGCTCAGATGAGGGTCATGTATGTGCATTGGAAGGTGAACCAAAGAATCAAAGAATCAACCAGCCAAGGATCATTATTTCTATACCAAGGAATAATGAAGTTGAGACACAAACAGTGCCGAAAGTCATAATTCACAAACCCATTTCCTTTCCTTATAAGGATAACAAGAGGGTACCCTGGAATTATGACTGCAATGTGATAATACCAGAGAGAGAAGATATAGCTAGTACTTCTAAGGAGGCTCAAGTTGAAGGATCCTATACACGTAATGGGAGGCATTATAATACAAAAGGCATCAGAGTTGAGCCTGCGAAACTGAAAGCCTTTGGCGTTGAGAAGGAGAATAGGGCTGAGGTACTTGTTAATGAACCAGTGAAGGAAGAAAAAGCTAGAGAGTTTCTAAAATTCCTGAAACACAGTAAGTATAGCGTGGTTGAACAATTGCACAAACAACCAGCTCGTATATTAGTGTTGGCTTTAATTCTGAGTTCAAAGGTACATCGTGAGGCATTAATGAAGGTGCTCAATGAGACTTACATTACTAATGATATATCCGTCAACAAGTTAGATCGATTGGTTAGTAACATAAGTGCTAACAACTTTATTTATTTTAATGATGATGAAATCCCACTTGGTGGCATGGGATCAGCTAAAGCTTTGCACATCACCACTCGTTGCAAAGGATATACATTGCCGAGTGTGCTTATTAATAATGGGTCAACTTTAAATGTCCTGCCATTGTCCACATTGAACAGATTGCCCATAGACAATTCTCACATGAAAACATGCCATAATGTAGTGAGGGCATTTGATGGCACGAAAAGAAATGTCATGGGAAGAATTGATATCCCCTTGCTGATCGGGCCAAACGTGTATGATGTAGACTTTTTAGTGATGGACATCAAGCCCTCTTATAATTTCTTGTTGGGGAGGCCTTGGATACATTCGGCAGGAGCGGTACCCTCATCTTTGTACCATAAATTGAAGCTAGTAACAGATGGACGGCTGGTCACCATAAATGTGGAGGAAGACATCATAGCAGCAGTCACTAGTGACGCACCCTATGTAGAGGCAAATGAGGAGGCTGTTTAGTGTTCTTTTCGCTTCTTAGAATTTGTTAATGCAATATTTATTTCAGAGGGGAATGAGGTACCGGTGCCTAGGATATCCAGAACTACAAGAATGGGTTTGTAGATGACAGTGGGAAAAGGAGCCTTGCCAGGAAAAGGATTGGGAAGATATCTCCAAGGAGGAATTCAAGTTCCAAAACTAAAGGAGAAGAGAGACCGTTTTGGCTTGGGTTTCAGGCCAGATCATAAGTAGAGAAGGAAGGAAATAGAGAAGCGTCAAGAAAGAAGAAGGGCATGCTTAAGTAGAAGAGAAGTAGAGTGGGAACTGATGACGTTCCCTCATATATCCCAAACCTTTACATCAGGAGGGATAATGCACCCTGAGAGAGGGATGCTCGAAAAAGGAAATTATCACATCAATGCTGTACATAATGAAGAGTCTGAAAGAAGAAACCTGAGGGCATTCGTCCTTACGAATCGGGAAGCTTTTTAAACAATTGGACTGCAGAAGAACTTCCTGTAGTTTTTAAAGATTTTTCAGAGTAATTTTCAAAACACTCTTGTTGCTCTAGAGCCTAGAAGTAATAAGATTTCATTTGTAAAATGGGCTCATGTTTGGATATTTGCATTTCAATAAAACACGACTTTTGTTATCAATCTGAGTGAATATTCTCAGATCAATATTCTTTTGACCTCTTTAAATTCTTTCAAATTTTTTATTTCATACATAACACATAAATAAACATTCTTAAAATTCATTCATTCTTTGTACATTCTTTCGTACCCCGCAGGTCCCTAGATATCAATGACATGAGCACTGATACTACAAATCCTGAATTCTCTTCGAGCAAGACATGTGTTTAGAAGAACCTCAGGATTTTGAAGATGACAGGGATTGTGATGTGTCTCCAGGTCTGTTGAGAATGGTGAAACAAGAGGAGAAACAAATCCTACCCTGTGAGAAAGAGGCAATAGAGAATGTAGTCTTGGAGGAAGGAAAAGAGGTGAAAATAGGGACACATATTGCAAAGAAAATGAGAAAAGGTCTTGTTGAGCTACTACGTGAATTCAAAGATATCTTTGCATGGTCATATGAGGATATGCCAAGGTTGAATACTGATATCGTGGTACATCATCTTCCCATAAGACAAGATTGCCAGCCAGTCCAACAAAAATTGCGAAGGATAAAGCCTGATATTGTGCTGAAAATAAAAGATGAAGTCAATAAGCAATTTGATGCTGGATTCCTACAAGAGGTTAAGTATTCAAAATGGGTGGCTAACATTGTCCCTGTCTCTAAGAAGGATGGGAAGGTACGAATGTGTGTTGATTACAGAGATCTGAACAAAGCTAGCTCAAAGGACAACTTTCCTTTACCGCACATCGACACTTTGGTAGACAATACAGTGGGATATTCGTTGTTTTCTTTTATGAATGGCTTCTCAGGGTACAATCAGATAAAGATGCATCCTGAGGACATGGATAAAACCACCTTTATAACATTGTGGGGCACCTTTTGTTACAAGGTAATACCCTTTGGGCTGAAGAATGCAGGGGCAACATACCAAAGGGTTATGGTGATCTTATTTCACGATATGATGCACAAGGAGATTGAGGTGTATGTTGATGACATGATTGCCAAATCTCGAGCATAGACGGAGCATATTGAAGTCTTGAGAAAGTTGTTCCTGAGATTGAGGAAGTTTCAGTTGAAGCTTAATCCGACAAAGTGCATCTTCGGAGCTAGGTCGGGGAAGTTATTGGGCTCTGTGGTCAGCGAAAAAGGAATAGAAGTTTACTCAGACAAGGTTAGAGCGATACGAGAATTACCTCCACCACGTACTCAGAAGGAAGTTCGGGGTTTTCTTGAAAAATTGAATTATATCGCTCGGTTTGTTTCATAATTAACCAAGAAATGTGATCCTATATTTCGCCTCCTTAGAAAACACAACCAAGGTACTTGGGATGAGGAATGCCAGAATGCTTTTGATAAGGTTAAGCAATACTTGTTAAACGCTCCAGTGTTATCTCTACCTAGTCTAGATAGACCATTAATTTTGTACTTATCAGTGTTTAGCAATTCTATGGGGTGTATGCTTGGTCAACGTGACAAGTCAGGAAGAAAAGAGAAGGCGATATATTACCTCAGCAAGAAATTCACAGAGTGTGAGATGAGATATTCGCCAATTGAGAAGTTGTGTTGTGCTTTAATCTGGACGACTCGAAAGTTGAGGCAATATATGCTATATCGTATGACTTGGCTAATTTCAAAACTTGATCCATTAAAGTACATGATGGAGTCAACAGCCCCAAATGGAAGAATGGCAAGGTCGTAAGTACTGCTTAGAGTTTGATATAGTCTATGTGAGTCAAAAGGCTATAAAAGGGAGCTTGATAGCAGCATTTCTGGCTAGCAGAGCTCCAGAAGATTATGAGCCATTGAGCTTTGATTTCCCTAATGAGGAGTTGATGTATGTGGAAACTATTGAAGAACATCCATGGAAGCTGAACTTTGACGGCGCATCCAACGTGGTAGGAAATGGAATTGGGGCAGTCTTGGTATCCCCAAATGGTTATCATTATCCATTTATATGTAAATTGGATTTTGACTGGACGAACAATATGGCCGAGTATGAAGCATGCATCATGGGGATTCGAGCGGCCAAAGAGCGAAAAATTAGAATCCTGGAAGTATATGGAGACTCTGCGTTGGTAATTTATCAGCTTAAGGGTGAATGGGAGACAAGGGACCCCAAATTGATTCATTATCAAAAGGTAGTTTTGGAGTTACTTGAGGAGTTTGATAACATCACCTTCAATTATCTCCCACGAGACGAAAATCAGATGGCAGATGCTTTAGCAACACTAGCTTCCATGATTAAAGCAAATAAAAAAGATGATGTTAGACCAATTCAGATGAGTATTTCTGAGGTTCCAGCTCATTGCTTTAACATCGAAGAAGAGGAAAAGGATGACCATTCTTGGTATCAAGATATATTACGATATGTGAGAAATCATGAATATCCTGAGCAGGCAACTGAGAACAATAAAAGAACTTTGAGGAGGTTAGCCTGCGAGTATGTACTAGATGGGGACATCCTTTATAAAAGAAGGAAAGATCAAGTACTTTTGAGATGCGTCGATGTTGTGGAAGCTAGATAAATCTTGGAAGAAGTACATGAAGGCGTTTGTGGGACACATGCTAATGGCTTTACAATGGCAAGGCAGATCATGAGGTTTGGATACTATTGGTCTACTATGGAAGGAGATTGTATCAGCTATGCCAAGAAATGCCATAAATGCCAGATATATGGGGACAAGATCCAGGTACCACCTTCACCCTTACATGTTATGACTTTTCCATGGCCTTTTTCCATGTGGGGCATGGACATCATTGAGCCAATATCACCAAAAGCTTCGAATGTGCATCGTTTCATTTTTGTGGTCATCGATTACTTCACGAAATGGGTAGAAGAAGCTTCATATGCTAGTGTAACCAAGTCGGCAGTAAGTCGATTCTTGAAAAAAGAGATCATTTGTCGGTATGGAATGTCTGGGAGGATCATATCGGACAATGCGTTGAATTTGAATAACAGCACGATAGCGGAAGTTTGCAACCAATTCAATATTAAACATCATAATTCATCTCTATATCGCCCACAAATGAATAGGGCAGTAGAAGCTGCCAACAAAAACATCAAGAAGATAGTAGGGAAAATGACTGAAACCTACAGAGATTGGCATGAGAAATTACCATTTGCACTCTTAGCCTATCGAACGTCCGTCAGAACCTCTACTGGGGCAACTCCTTTCTCGTTGGTTTATGGGATGGAGGCAGTGTTACCCATTGAAGTGGAAATACCTTCTCTTCGAATTTTATCAGAGATAAAGCTGTATGAAGCAGAATGGATTCAATCGCGGTATGAACAATTGAACTTGATTGAAGAAAAGATGCTAAGGGCTATTTGTCATGGTCAGATGTATCAGAAGCGAATGATGCGAGCTTATGACAAGAAAGTTCGTCCAAGAGAATTTCACGAAGGGGACCTTGTGCTGAAAAAGATTCTTCCCATACAGAAGGACTTTAGAGGAAAATGGATGCCAAATTGGGAAGGGCCGTATGTTGTGAAGAAGGCTTTCTCTGGTGGTGCTCTGATTTTGACAGAAATGGATGGGAAGAGTTTACTCAATCTAGTGAATTCAGACTCAGTCAAGAAGTACTTTGTCTAAAGAGAAGGGAAGCCAAGGTGAAAACCCACAAAAGGCACTTTGAGACTTCTAAAAAAATATAGAGAGGCCAAGGTGAAAACCCGTAAAGGGTGCCTTGAGACCAAAGGGGGTTTTTGAGTTGAAAACCCGAAAGGGCTGCTCAAATTTTTAAAAGCATGCAGTGACCTTGCTATACTGGATTTGACAAGAAGTGGAGTGTGTTACATACCAGGGCATCAACAAAGCACTTTGGATCTTCTAAACACATGTTAAACTCAAAACAGTCTTCATGGAATTTGTATACAGAAGTCCAAGCTGTGATATGTTGGACATCTGATTTTTGTCCTGTTTACCATCTTTGGATTCTTTTTCTTCTCAAAGATATGTTTTCAGGTTAACTTCCTATTGTATTCTGATGATTTATCTAACTTTTCTCAAGATCAAATTATTTGTCTTCCATTATTAATAAAGTCTATTGCATTGAAATAATGATTGATGAACTAAATATTTTTACAAACAAAGTTTTGCATATTACTCTGGAAATCTCTAGAGAATACGAGAAACTAAAACAGAACAGTTGTTTGAAGAATTCCCGTAAGTGAGGGACGGAAGAACTCGAGGAAATTTCTTCTTCAGTTCAAAGGATAATTGGACAACTCAAACGATTCGATCCTAAGGAAGGATCATTTTACAAACACCTCCAACAGGTCGTAACATTCGAGGAATGGTACAAAAGGACCAAATTGATTCAAAGCATGTGAGCAGAGTACGATTGATACTTTGAGTGAAATTTCGATTGAATGAATAAGTGATGACATCCGAAATAGGAATCATTTTCATTTTGCATCATAATATGTCTAATTAGGAGCATTTGATTCATTTTGATCATAGCATCCTAATCACTAGGCATAGGCACATACCCATTCTACAGGTTATATCATCTAGAAAGTAGATTTTGTGTCTCTGTATTGACAGGGAGCAGATCAAAGATAGTAGATTTGGCGTCTCTGTATTGACAGAGAGCAGATAGAAGATAGAAGATTTGGCGTCTCTGTATTGACAAAGAGCAGATCGAAGATAGTAGATTTGGCGTCTCTGTATTGACAGAGGGCAGATCGAAGATAGCATATTTGGCATCTCTGTATTGACAAAGAGCAGATCGAAGATAGCGGATTTGGCGTTTCTGTATCGACAGGGAGCAGATCAAAGATGACAGATTTGGCCTCTCTGTATTGATAAGAGGGCAAATCGAAGATAACAGATTTGGCGCCTCTGTATTGACAGAGAGCAGATCGAAGATAGCAAATTTGGCATCTCTGTATCGACGGGGAGCAGATCAAAGATAGCAGATTTGGCGTCTCTGTATTGACAGAGGGCAGATTAAAGATGATAGATTTAGCATCTCTATATTGACAGAAAGCAGATCAAAGATGACAAATTTGGCATATCTGTATTGACAGAGGGCAGATCGAAGATAGTGGATTTGGTGTCTCTGTATTGACAAAGGGCAGATCAAAGATGACAGATTTGGCGTCTCTGTATTAGCCGGGGAGCAGATCGAAGATTGCAGATCTGACATTCGTGAGTTTGCATCGAAGCAGATGGAAGATTTGGCGTCTCTGTACTTGATGGGGTGCAAATCAAAGATATCAGCATGGCGTCTTTAAGTTTGTGGAAAACAGATTGAAGACCATGAAGTCGAGACCCGGTAAAGACCGGGCAAATTTGGTCCTTTTATAAATCTTTGCTCTATTCCTGTTACACAGTAATGAGTAAAAAGGGGTAGCTGTAATAGGCCCAATTTTCCCGGGCTATTAAAAGTTTAAAAAAAATAGAATAAACTAAATAAAAGAAAAATAAAGTTTTTTTAAAACAAGCCCATTTTACAAGGCCCACAAACACTTAAACCCAATTACACCCAAGCCTATACCGTAGCCCAAATACCTAAACTACCCAGTAGCCCATTACACCCTCAACCCAAAAGGCCCAAATCAGTTAGCAGGTTAGGAAACCCTAGGGTTTCCAGAAGCTTCGCGCTGTAAGCACTCCAATGGTCACGCTCCTTCGGCTCGCGCCATTCCAGTGACCTTTCATCGGCGCCGTGACTCCAGCTCTGTATCGCGCCGTAATCGGTGCACGAATCAACGCCAGCGCACTCACCGCCATGATATCCTCGCTGGTACCTGCAAAAAGGAAATAACCACAGCAGAAAAGAGAAGCAAACATGGAAAAGAAATCAAAGATTTCTTTCCAAAATGTAACGATTCATAGAAGGCTATAAAAGCCTCTTCACTAATTTGTAAACGACAATTTATTTTTTATCAGATATAAAAACACAAAAACAGATTATAAATTTTTGGACGCCTTGCCAAAGAACAGAGGTGATTCCTCTTGCTTTATTTCCTTTATTTACTTCTCAAATACCTGCATATCGTACACACAAAGCACCATAAAAATAATAAAAGACGATTACCTTTTCGATTAGCTGAGAAAAGTGAAACTTTTCGAATCCCAACCGCCGTATGAGGCGGAGCTGGCAGCAGCGCGTGGACGCATGGGCGCCCGGGGACGGAGGCTCGTCGGAGCTCCGAGGGCCTGCTCTCAATCCTCTTTCAGAGGGTTTTTCTTTGTTTTTTTTAAATGGGCTCAAAATGATTTTTAAGGCAAAAATTTGGCTTATATAGCCTCATAGAAATGGCGTCGTTTAGGCTTAAAATAATAGGCTTCAAAACGGTGTCGTTTTAAGGTCGAGGATCCGCGCGTTGACCCGCGACCCGGGAAGGATCCGCCTGTTTTTGCTTAAAGGGCTAATTGCCCAATTGGTCCTTTCGCATTTTCAGAATTTATAATTTCGTTCAATTCAAACTTTATTTTGTTTTAATTTGGCCATGACCTTCTATTTTCATTTCAATTTAGTCCTATTTACTATCATAAAACCTATTTCAGGACGACGTCGTTTTGGGATTAGGGTCAAATTGCCCAGTGAGTCCCTCAACTTTTAACGCGTGTTTCAATTGGGTTTAAAATTCATTTTATTTATTTAAAAATTAACCCTAGATTCTTATTTAAATTCAATTTTAATCCTTTTATATATATATACATTTTACATACAATTTATTTATTTTAAATATTTTATATATATTAATTATTTTTATAAACATTATTTATACATGTAAAAATTATTATATGTTATTTTTATTATTTATCAAGTTATTTGTATTTTATTATATATTTTATTTATATATTTTATTATATATTATATTTTATTATATATATTATTCCCTATATTATCTTCATTTTATTATATATTATTCTATTATTTATTATTTATTAGTACATATAATTAAAAAATTTGTAAATTATTATTAAATAATACATATATCATTATTAAATATTTAATATTTAATTTCTAATGTTCTTAAATTTACTATAAAATTTTGTTCCTATTTAACATATTATTATTTTTATAAATATATTAAGTTATGATATCATATAGTATGTTTTATATATATATATTAATCATTTAAAAATTTCTCCTTTATCATTTTTATATTATTTTCAATATTTTTTAATTATATTTTTTTTACTTATATTTTATATATGTTCATAATTTGTTTATTTATTTTTGTATTTTTTTATTTATTTAGTATTGTTTTAGTAGGTTAATTTTTATCTCATAAATTATTTGTTATTTTTATGTTATTTATTGTTTTTATATATTCGCATGAAAATTGATTATTTATGTTGATTTAAGTTATACTTGCATGAAATATTATTATATATGTAATTTATGTTGTTATATTCATTATTTTCTATGTTATATTTTGCATGAAATATTAATGCATGTATATTTATGTTATTTATATATGCATGAAAGGTTAATGTATATTATATAATTTATGTTATTATTCGTCATTTTCTATATTATAGTTGCATGAAATGTTAAAGCATGTAGTTTATATTGTTTAGTATTGATATCTTGTAATATGTCAAATGCATCATTGTTATAAAAGTTTATATTTCATTTAATCCAAAAGAATTTTAAAAAAATAAGGCAATGTTTTTGGTATTTAGGAATTCGGGAAGTAGTGCCCTAACATGCTGGGTTGCGATTTCCCGTTTGTCTAAATGTCTAAAAAACTTCCTTCTAAATAAATTTTGTAAATCACAAGATGATTTCAGTTATGAAAGTATAGGAATATCATGTCCAATCATGCTGGATGTGATGTTCGTACTCTTTTGAAGCGAAGGAATCTTGATTTTCAACTCAAATAATTATGGTTTTAAAAAGAGATCTTATTTCTAAATTCCATCAAACTTTTGACATTAAGACAAAACTATTCAATTTGGTATCAATTTTGGGTGTTGTGAGGATGCTAATCCTTCCTCATACGTAACCGACTCCAGAACCCGTTTTCTCACAATTTCGTAGACCAAAATGTTTTTTAAGGTGATCCAATCACACTTAAAAAGGTTGGTGGCGACTCCCATTTTCAAAATACTCCCTTTGAAAAAAAGGTTTCGACATAGGCAAATCTTCCTAGGGTTGATACTCTGATCTAATTGCCTGTATCAAACTAGACAAGTACATTTTTGTCCTTACTTGTTTATTTCTTGCTTTTCATTTTAGTTTATTTTCTATTTTTATCTTCGTCTTTTTTTTGTTTAGTTTGCTTGAGGGCAAGCAAATACTTAAGTGTGGGGTATTTTACTTGCTGTCAAATGTAGTAGTTAATTTGGGTCAATTTTGCATTTAAGGAGCTTGTTTTCTAAACAATTTAGAATTTTAATTTATGTTTTCAGTAATTAGACTGTAGGATTAAAAGTAAATAAAATAGTTATTTTTAACACATTTTGTAGGTGTTGTGACCCAATAGGTTGAGACGGGCCTTAGGTTGTGCTAATTGGTTTAATTGAGTGTGTAGGATGAAGATATAAAGGCCCAATTGATGTGGAAGCAAAGGTTGAGTAATATGCAAGCTTCCTGGGATGTCAAAGTACCAAACGAAAGACATTAGGTTGAAGTTGCATGTTGTGTCGCGCCACGCAAGGGGTGTGGCACGACATAAGGCTAATGTGTTCCTCAAGTCTATCAAGGATATTTTTGTCCATGTAATCAAACTTATACGAAGTCCTAGGACATGCCGAAGACCTAATTTGGGCTACCAACACCTCCATAAATAAGACATTAAGGGATTAATGTACCCAAGTCATCCTAGACGCCTTTAAAAACCCTAGTAGTTTAGAAGTAGATTTAGTTTATTTTCTTTTCGGCTTTTCAATATATTCAGGTGTTTATTTATAATATTCAAGTATTTCAATTTTTTTTTTGCATTCTTTTTATTTCTTTATTCCAATCAAGAGATTTATTACTCCATTCACCATTCGATATTAAATCCATGATTATTCAAATATATTTTCTTCTCTAAATTGATCGTGTTCTTTACATGATTTACTCAATCGAGAGAGAGATTATGAATAACATGAGTGGCTAAATCCCTTGGGGAAATTAATAAGTGGATAAAAATATGATTAACGGAGGATTTAGGGTTTTTCAAGAGGGATTAGTTTGCATGAATTATGTGTTCTTAAACTGTTAGGATTGACAACCCTAATAAGTTACCATAGGCTAGACAAGGTTGGGAGATAAGTCGAATTAAGTAAATCATAATCCATCCTGGTTAAGAAAGTGAGGTTTAGAGATAAGTGAGTATCAACTCAATTAGTTAATTAGAGGCTAGAAGGTAATAACTGGTTAATTCATGGCTAATCCACCCTAAAACCCTAATCTGAAGTTAGTTGCAAAACCTAAAGTGAGTTAATCTTCCTGATTGGTTTATTAATTTATTTTGTTTGTTTATTTTTCTTTATTTATTTCTTTTTGTTATTTATTTATTTTTATCCCTTCAACTTATTTTATGATTTATCATAATATAGGAATTAATTACTATTACTTAGATTTGTTATTGTAAAAGCATTTTCATTATTTATTCCATCCTTCCTTGGGTACAATCATCGAAATACTTCCGAGGTATTTCGTTGTACTAAACTATATTACAATTTGACTCGTGCACTTGTAAACACCGTCGTTCTTAATTTCTTATATTTTTTGTGTATTATTTAACTATAAACTATAACACATTTGTAGGTGGTTAAAGTTGCTAACAAAACTCAAGGTTCATTTGGCATTCCATGTCAGTATGGTTAAGCTTTTCTATGAGGATTAGGAGGATCCAAATCGAGGTAAATTTGATTAAGCGCCAATGGGGGTGAAAGTTTCTTATGACCGTGTGTCGGATGCATCAAGGCAGATCAAGTGATCTCATGGAAGTATTGCACGCCTAGGTGTGAGTACCTTGTTTGATGGAAGGGACTTCTCGACAATGAGGCTATTTGGGATCTTGCCAAGGCTTTATGACATTTTTAAGAGAAGAGAGACAAATTCCTTTCTGAGGATGCAATAAGGGTGTTGCGAGAACAAGTAAAGTGAATGTCACGAGCAGCGCAAAGAAGCTCGCAATTGGTGTGCACATTTTAGACCTTTCATGTTCCATTGGGGTCATTCGACCTGACAAGACTAACCCATTGCTTGGAAGAGACTCAAGGCTCATTTACTTGGATCTTGGTTAAATTGTAAACACTCCAGTAACTTGAATTTTTACCAAGATAATTATAGTAAATCATAAAGGATAAAGATGTATAGAGTTTAAATACCTTAGGACTCACATCTTGTAGATAGGCATTGATCTCAACCATTGATGTAATTCAGTCTGTACCGTTAGATCTGGAGGAGCTCAACTATAAATAGAGTCATCCCCCTTCATTTGTAATCACTTCATTCTTGAGTTAAAGAATACTTTTAAGAGTATTCACTCAAACACTTGGTGTGCTATAGTTTTCTTGTGATTTTTCTGTTCAATTCAAGTTCCTTTGTCTTTTCAAGTTTGCTTCTGCTTTATTTTGGTGACTTATAGAATTTTCCTTGAGAATTCTCACTTTTCGAGAGTTAGGCTAACTTAGGAAAATTTGAAGCAAAAGAATTGCCTAATGTCACGCGGTTAGCAAAACTAAAGTTCTAGCACGTGACACATACACCTGGGTGCACAATGGATGAATATTTGGTATATTAGCAATATTTTTTTTTTATATTTCACAAACAACTTTGAAATTTGACATGCCTCTTTTTCTAAAAAATAAATATTTTACAATACTTTTATAGGACATTTATCAATGCCCTAATTCTACTATTAAATCTAAAAATTCTAGTGATAGTGTACCAAATAATTTCTCATATTTAAATATAGGATAATATACAAAAAGAGTCACTTTTGTTTGTCTCAGGTTACATTTTAGTCACTTATGTTTGAAATGTTATGTTTTAGTCACTTATGTTATTATTTTGTTACGAAGTGATCACTCTGCCGTTAAGTTCCGTTATCTCTCTAACGGTAATCATACGTGGCAGTCCAACTAGATTTTAGGTGCCAATTTGGATTTCTAAATGGGATGAAAATAGATTTTTAATTAAAAATTTAAATAATTAAAATTTTTAAACCTAAACTTTAACTAAAAAAATTGTTCGTCTCCTCTTTTTAATTTTTCTTCCGTCTTTTCTTTTTTTCAATGGTTTTTTTAATTGAAAAAAAAGTAATGGCAGTGGGTCATAGCAGAGTTCCAGTGTATTATGGAAACCCAACAAATATAATTGGACTTGTTCTGGTAATTTCCTTTCTCTGCACAAGCTATCATTTTATGATAGTTTTTTGCTAGGATACTTTACACTTATTTGCCAGCTATTCACTTATGTTCCATGGTCATATGAGACCTTGCCTCCCATTCCTGTCTTTGTTTCTGAAAAACTTTTGACGAAAATCTCTCCTTTATTTTTTTGTTGCGATTCTTTTATTAACAATGGCAGTTCACATACCTTCTTCAGAGACAAAATGATGAATAAGGTAAGAACAATGGCAGGGAGTTGCAATGACATGACTAATAGCCATTGGTAATCAAATGTGATTTTCTTGACCTAAAAAGCTTATGACATAATAACCAAGCCCAATAAATGTATGCATTCAAAATTTAGAACTGAGCTACTATTACTTGTTTATTTTGCTAGTAAAACCTTGGATTCTTTTTGGCCTGTAAAACCTTGGAGTTAGAGAATGCTAAAATGCACCTTTGGGGCTTTGCTGAATGCTATGAGTATCATGTTAGCTATGCTGTTATCTATCCTAAAAATACCTTGTTCTTTTCTTGCCTTCTCTTATTCCTTTAAGACACTCTATTAGGTACAACTTGAAACCTTTGTTTAAATAGTTATCAGCTCATCCATTGTGTATTTATCGTATTCCTGTCTTGGGTATTATTTTGGAAATAGTTTGTGTTTGTACCATTCATAATGCATGTTATTGATTTCTATCACTTGAAAACTTTGTATCAAATTCCTACTAGCTCCTACAAGGATGCACTTCACTTCCATTGCTTCCTTTTTGTCTAATAGTTCCCCAAAAAGCAATTCCTTCCATTTTAAGATCATTTCTATAATATTATTTATATTGGTTATCTCCCGCATTTATTCGAAATTATTTTATGTTTTCCTCTCTTTAATTAGTGCATTCTTCTTCTGGGTTTGGCTTGAAATGTGCAGGTTAAAAAGAGAAGATGAACATTTTTTTTAGTTAAGGTTTAGGTTTAAAATTTTTAATTAATTAATTTTTTTAATTAAAAATCTATTTTCATCTCATTTAGAAATCCAAGTTGTTACCTAAAATCTAGTTAGACTACTACGTAGGATTACCGTTAGAGAGATAATGGAACTTAACGGTAGAGTGATCACTTCGTAACAAAATAATAATATAAGTGACTAAAACGTAACATTTCAAACAAAAGTGACTAAAATGTAACTTGAAGCAAACAAAAATGACTATTTTTGTAGATTACCCTTAAATATATTTAAAAAACTAATTAAAAATAACAATGAGACATTTGATAAGCTATCAACTCACTTACGGAAAAGATTTTAAATAGGAACAATTAATTTAGAAGGGGTTGGATTTTAATGGGAAGACCCTCCTTAGGAATGGGTGATGGAATGTAGGAAATCTTCTCATTGGGATTGAGTTTAACCCATTTGAAAGTGGTGAGCAGGTTGTGGATGAAGGTGAGGATTTCAAGTCGAGCATACTCCTTGCCAGGGCACATTCGAGGACCTCCCCCAAATGGTACAAAGGAGTAGGGTGCAGGACCATTCCCTTCAAACCTTGATGGATCAAATCTCTCTGGATCCGGGAAGTATTTCTGATTCTTGTGCGTTGTATGCACCATCCAGAACGCCTGACCATTTTAGTTGCATTAAATCAATATTTATTATATATGGTTGCATTATTTTATTTTTTAAAAAATACGTATTAGTTACCTTCCATCCTTTTGGGATTGTGTAACCTGCGTAAGTGAAGTCGGTTATGGCCTCTCTGAAAGATCCATTAGCAGGCGGAGCCAACCTCATTACTTCGCATGCCACGCACCATGTATACTTCATCTTCTGTATATCTTCCCATCTCAATGGCTCCCCTGCCTCCTTGCATCTTAATACTTCCATTTGTTCTGCATTTTCCCAGCAATTAGTTGAAAACATTACTTTATTCATGAATAGTCCCATCCCAATGTCACGGGGGCTTAAAATCTAGCTAAATCACGTACCTTCAAGGACCCTATTATATACTTCAGGATAATCCGAAAGATAGCTAACAATGAAGGTGATGGCAGTACTTGTTGTGTCATGGCTGGCAATGAAGAAGCCCACAATCTTATTCCCGATCTCAACCTCAGTCATACCATCCATCAGCATGCTATCAACCAAGTCTGAGGCTACTGTTTTCCCTTTCTCCAATGTCTCGTTTTTCTTCTTGGTAATGAGGGCTAAAAGCCGTTGTTGAATCAGTTTACCTGCCTTCACTGCCCGATTGAAAGTTGTACCTGGAAGATCTATGGGAACCGACATGAGACCCGTAGTGGCAAGAGCAAATGGCTTCGCGAAGTTCTCGATCTCGCTGTCATCCGTGACGCTCATGAAAAGACGACAAGCCAGTGAGAATATGTACTTCTTGGAGAGTGGGAAAACTTGGACTTCATTATACGGCGACCAATGTTGATTTAGGTGCTCTTTTGCCATTATATCCATGACTGGTATGAAATGTTGCAGGGACTCAGGCTTGAGAAAAGGAGGCAGATAGGCCCGAAGTTTAGTGGATTCTTCTTTGGAAGAATTGTCAACACTGGATGGATCCATCAAAGCTTTCTTAATAGAATCCGGCCACCATGAAGTGACATATTTGTTTTGGCCGGAGAAAAGGAACTTGTTACCAGCGGCGCCGCAGAAGACGGCCATGTCTTCTCCAAGCAGTGATGTGCGAAACACATCGGGTGAATATTTGGTAGTTCTATCAGTCACGAATTTCTCAGGAGTTCCCCTTCTGGACGCCAACACAAAATCCAAGGTTTCACCGATATATGGAAGACCCTTTTTACCAGGAGGGAGGTTGGGGGTGGCGCCGCCGCCGTCGCCGCTAGATTTGTGTTTGTAAAGAAAGTAAAAGAGACCAGCAGAGACGTATAGAAGCACCAAGTGGAGTAAGTATGGCATCAAAGAATCAAAGGCGTCCATGGCTGTTGCAAGCTTCATCTTGGTAGCTAGGAAAACTGAAATGGAGAATGGATGCATCTGAAATGTATATTTATAGTGCTATCATATACTAGTTTATTCCTATATTTGTCTTTGGAGGATAATAAGCTAATTCAAGTCCATCCAAATTTGGTATCTCCATTTACTTTTCTAATGGAAATCCTTCATAATATACTATTCCCATCAATGATACTAATTTTTTACTTGCTCCATGCCTTTACTCACACTAGCTAATAATTATATATATATATATTTGTACTCTTTAAAGTTTCAAATCAAAGTATTTCTATTATATCCACGAGAAATACTTTTGTATATATTAAATATTTGTAATTATTTATTTAAAACTTAACATGCATAGTTTATGTTAATAGAATAAAGTTCTTCAAATTATTAATTATATTTTATATTATAAAGTTATTCGGATTTCAAAATATATTATGTAACCGAATAAAATATAAATATAATGATTGGATTAAATAAATTACAAAAATTTTTCTAAGATAAATAAAAATAATTTATTTTTATATTGATGTGAGTAATTATTTACTAATATATAAAAATAATTATTATTTGATACAATGGAAGTGATTTTTTTTATAGATTAATTTAAGAAATTATCATGTCTGGTTTTTTTTTTTGACACAGCTTAAATCTACTCATAGTCTCTCCCTAACTCATAAATAAGAGGATAATGCGCTTTAGCGTACTCAAACCTACGTCCTCCTATATTGACAATAATATACATTCTAATCAAGTTAAAACTCAATGAGCAGTGTAATTTAATATAAAATCGGAGTCCAACAATAATTGAAAGAATTTTTATATATAAATTCCATTGATGAATTAGATAATTTTTATCTATACCAAAAATCTCTTGAGTAGCTAATGATGCCTTAGCTTTTAAAGCCTATAAATCTTAATGGTATAGGTTAACATCATTTTTACTTGCTCCATGCCTTTACTCAAACTAGCAAATAGCAATAGATTTGATATTATTGTAAATTAGAAAAAAATATAATATACAATCCATAGCTTCTTATAATTACAATTATAATTTAATAGGATAATAATTTATTGAACTAATATCAAAATAAAAATATAATTTATATTAAAATGACTTTAAAAATTTTTAGGTACTAATAAAATAATATCTCATTAATTTTTAAAAACATAAAATTAATATTATACACTCATTCAAATTTTATATATTCTCTAATCTAATTTATTTAATTTATTTCTCAAATTATAAAAAAAGTTTGGATGTATCATAAGAGAAACTATTATTAAGCTTTGTTTTTATTTTTAGTTTCTTAATTAATTTTATAAATCCGTGACATAATAAATATTAAATATTTAATTTTATCATTTCAATTAAATTCATATTTAATCTTAGTTTTATCACGTTTTTATTTTTTATCCATCCTTTTTTGTTAAGTCTCTAATTTGTAACAGTTTCCTTTTAATCTTTAAAAGGAAAATCGAAGAGGATTTTCTCTTAACCAATTGGACTCTACTAACAATTTTAAATTCCTTGCATGTCTGGAATTTTTTATATTATTTTTCTTTTGATTTTTAGGATAAATAAATAATAAGGAAAAGAAACAAAATTAAGAATCATAATTCTTAAAAGAAAAAGGAAAATAAAAACAAAATGATAGTAACAATTTCCTGCACTCTGTAAAATAAGTCGACACCATCACAAACGACAACAAGACTATTTGATTTGTGTCTCTTGATATCATTGATTTTGTTTATACGACGTGAAAAATAAACAAATAGTAAAAATATAATAGAAAATACTAATATTTCAAATTTTATATAACTTGAATTATTAATTTACAAAAATTTATAATAAATATTTTAAATATAATTGCAACACGTAAAAAAATAAAAATTAAATACAATACAAGGATTGTTAAATATAACATTTTCCTTTTTGTGTGTGAATCTTAACTCTTAAGCAAGCAATACAAGACTATCAAAGCACTGTAATTCCCATATTTTTAAAGGAGTTGAAGAATTATATTATGAGGAGTGATTCATTGACTTGATAAATAATGTAAAGAAATTAATTTTACATCAGAGAAAATTTATTTCCAACAAAAAAACTTCTACTTTATTTTTATGGTGTTTTTAATTTTATGTGCGCCCTTCCAATAAAAATCTGACATCTGGATAAAAAAATTGGTTTAACATCTTTGCAGTTTACTTGAGGTTAGTATCCAACGATGTCCAAAACACGTTAAACTAAAATAAAAAATATGAACGCTATATGTAAGGCAACAAAATTATTTATACCAAAGTCTCTTAACAGGAACTAGGTAGACATTCCTATATAAGATGTACATGTCAACTAACATTAGGCTAATATCACCTAAACATTGAACCAAATATTACACTAAAGATGTAATTCAGATGGGTTGATGTCTACTTCTCGGATTCAGGATTTAGCTTATGTGCAGAAATAAACAAATCACAAACTGAATTTTTCGTTATTCAAACGTTTTTTAATAATTTATCATATCATATATCAAACAAGTTAAATGAACAATTAAATTACCATGCATCATACATGCACAATTACTTTATGCCCTTTCAATAGTCTTAAACCAAAATATCCTTAACTATTTAGAGAACTTTTATCTTTCCATTACCCATTTAGTCTTTAATCTATTAGCCAAAACCTTAAAGAGCCACTCTATGCATTTATACTACTTATGCTTTTTTTTCTATCTATATCATTAGTCTTGGAGCTATTTTAAATTCTTTAAACTTTTCCCCAAGTCTTATATCATGTTAGCTTTAGAAACATTCGTTTTTCTTTACAATATAAGTCTTTAATCAACTACTAATCTTTTTAGAACAATTTAGGGTAAACTATACCCATATTCACTCTAAAATAGAAGTTGTCCTATTTTGATTATTTCAATTTTCTTTTCTCAAATTAGTCAATTTAATTAAGATAATTATTCGAATCAGTTACCACCACTAAAAATTCTGTTAATCCACTAACAGATTGCTGATGTGGCGCATTAGCCCATTAAGTGATTGGCACATAGCATTTTTTAACTGTTAGCTAAAGCTAAGGACCTCTCTATAATTAGTTCAATTTTTTTATTTATCTTCTCTTTGTTGTTTGTACCTCTACCCTCTCTTCTTGTTCAATGATGAACATGCTAACTACTAACAATCAAATTATGGTTGAAAAAAACTAATTGATAAGGGAAGTTGCTCGCTTACCATTTTTTTGTTTCCTTTTGTTCTACTATAGTGTGATGAAAGAGCTGAGCCTTAGTTACAAAGATTGTATTTTTGGTGTAACACCCCTACCCGACCCGGTTGCTAAGTCCAGGCTACGAGATGGTACAACCATTGCCGGAGCAATTATAGACAATTATACATAATTCAATCATTCAAACATGTAAATAACTAACATTCACATATGTTACACGAATTCTTGGGTCCCACTCGAGCTTATGAAAGCTTTTTGCTAACCCGGGCTTAAATTAAGACCAAATTGTAAAGTTTGAAAATTCTTAGACCGACGTCGCAACATCACACTCTCTAAGACGTGATGTCGCTAACTTAGTGAGCCACGTCGCAATTTCATACATATTGATGTTGCAACACCACTCATTGCCGACATCATGCTGCGACTTTAGGAATTGGAGGTTGTGACGAGGCCCTTATTTTTTGCCAAAACCCCATTTTGGCTCCTATTCAACAATTTGCAACACCACCAAAATGATTCATACATCCTTATACCATTAAAAAACAACTCAATTGCATACCATTTCATGCCAACCAAATCACCTAACCATTCCAATCCAAACTAGTTGAAACATTAGCTCAACCTAATCAACCATTCAATATCAATAATCTAACTATCCAAACTTTTAGTATGTGCAATTTCATATCAACTATACATTTTTAAAGCATATCATTTACCTATTCAATCATATTTCATCTACTATTCTAGGAGTAAAGCAATGCAATGGTCTTGGCTTAAATTAGGCATACATACTCTAAGTTATGCATCATATTTAACATTCAAATTACCCTTTCAATACATCAACCGATCTAGCTACTTCAAATAGTCCAATTTCAAACCTTAACACGTTAATCCATTCAAGACCTTTTTTACTATTTTCTAGTATCAACATGACTAAATATGCATATATAAATTAGATATTATGCCAAACATTCAACTTAATCATCACCACATTTACCAAGAAGTAAACAATTCCAAAATGTCAAAGTACACACTAAAGACTCTTATTGTAACGCCCCAAAAATCCCGAAATCCAAAAATCCCAAAATCTCAAATTTTTCTTTTTTTTTATGTGCTTAGCATTTCCAGTTAAGTGTTAATTATGTGATGGTAGGTCTTGGTCAAGGTTTGAGTTCGAACCTAGGGGTAAAAGAAATTATAGTTTAATTATTAAAAGAACATTAAGGGCAAGTAGGCGGGCTTTTGAATAAATGAAGGGAAAATTGGACAGAAAAGAGCCTGCTGGCCCAAGGGATAAGTGGCGTGTTGCTAGTGTCAGAGGTCTAGGTTTCAAATCCCACTTTGCTCAAATAAGGGATTTATTTTTGCTTAAAGGATGGATAGAGGTGGCATTGGATTTGAACTCTGTAGGCAGTGATAAGAGGAGAAATTTGAGGAAAAGATCAAGGGGTTATCAGGGGGGAAAATGAGGAGATGAGAAGTGAGGAAGAGGTGGAGCCGAATTGGGAACTTGGGCTTGAGAAATTCGGCTATAGGGGCTATAAATAGGTGCCGAATGGGAGGTGGCCAGGCTAATGCTGAATTCCCTTCACCTTGTTACCAGAAACCCTTTTCCCTAAAAGTCGAAAACCCTTTGTTTTACTCTCTTTTCTCTGTGCCAATTTCCCCTCCTTCCTCTACACAATATTCTTTGTTTCACTTTTGGTTTAGCCAACTTCTTCTTCCTTTTTCCCTTGGTGCCGAATAATCATTTGTTTGCCATTCAAATCTCAAGGGCCAAACACCTCTTTGGCCGAATACCCTTAGTGCTGCCACTACCCTTTCCACTCAGTCGATTCTAGTGTAAGTGTCCGCGCTTCCAATCGGTTTGTTTTGCTAAGTATCAATTATTGTCCCTCACTTCTTCTAATCGGTCTTGGGTAGGAATAGGTATCAAATCTCAGTCTTTGGATTTCTGCCAATTTGCTCTTCAGGGGAGAGACTTTGGTAAGTACTCTGGATCTTAGTTGGCCGAATGGTCATAGTTAAGGTAAGGGGGACTTGTGTTGGATACAAGTCACCTGTTATTTTGGTTTTAATAGTTAATATTGGTACAGATCTAGGAGTTGATCGTGATTAGTGCTTAAAGAAGAGGCTGTTATAACTTGTCGCGGAAGGTAAGGTGAAAGGTGAGGTTTCGGTTTTGGTAAAGATATGTATTAAGCATGCGATTAATTGAAGGGTGATACCAATTGTAGGTTCGAGGCTAAGAAAATCGCAGCACACTTTACTACCAGGTGTGTACATACACTGCATGTAACACCCCGAACCCGAAACCGACACCGGAGTCGAACACGAGGTGTTAACTGACTTTAACCCCTTACAAAATTTATTTTCTAGACACTGCCCAATCTGTGTACTAGTCGTTTTAAAAATCATATCTTGAGTTTCGTAACTCGAAAATCAGTTTCATAATTTTTCCCAGAAACTAGACTCATGTGCCCATCTATGTATTTTTTTCTAGAATTTTTGGTCGGGCCAATTAGTACAGTTTATTAGTCAAAGTCTCCCAAGTTGCAGGGGTCGACTACACTGACCTTTGCCATTACGACTTGGATATCTCCCTACACGGGGCTTCAATACTGATTCCGTTTGTTTCTATGAAAACTAGACTCAGAGAGGAATCTGTACATATATGGTATGACCCCTAATTATCTCTGGTTAATTTGTAATGAATTTCCAAAGTCGGAGCAGGGAATCCAGAAACCGTTCTGGCCCTGTCCCACTATAATCTGATTATCTCTTAATATACTACCCATATGATCTTTTCGTTACTTCCTCATGAAAGCAGACTCATCGAGCTTCGATTACATAATTTATTCATCAATTAATTCCACTCCTACTATTTTTAGTGATTTTTCAATCTCATGACACTGCTGCTGCCAGCATCTGTTACGAAAGTAACTAGGTCCATCTCATGCCTACCCTTGATCCAACTCAATCGAACATTCGTGCCATTTTCGCATGGCTTAAAGTTTACATGCCAAAATTCAAACACAACGTAATAGCTTACACATGCCAAAATATTCTTCTAAGCCAACTAAGAAGAAAGTACCAAAACTTGCTATCCGGTGTGATGACTTCGACGACGGCCTGACCCCGCAAAAATAGATGAGTCCAAGCAACCTATAATGGATGACAAGGAAACACCGAGTGAGTTTATAACTCAGTAAGTCATAAGCAATGCACTACCATCCATCAATAACATTATCACAAGAGGAAACAAAATGGAACGAGACAATTTACTCCATCCATACCGAACCATACCATAGTTCCTCCAACCTATCGATTCAATTTCATATCAATTCATGCATTCACAATCCATATACTCATCAATAGGACATTGAAGCATTTTCATAAATCAATTTATTTTCGTTACAATCAAACGACTAAACGGCCTTTCACCCATCCTACGATAAATTTTATGTACGTGACTTCAAGTATAGTTGTCACATAGGTTCAACTTACCGAGCTCAACACCAAGTATAAGCATAGCACCTATTAGCCATGTACTCAAGACACTTACCCGATCCGATGTCCGCGATCGACCCAATAGTGTCGCACACATAGTGTCCATAATGATTCACGAATGTATATTGAGCCCGCACACTCAGTGCTATATAATCAACTCGCACACTTAGTGCTACGTAATCAAATCGCACACTTAGTGCTACATAGTCAAACTCGCACACTTAGTGCCGCATGGTCAATTCGCACACTTAGTGCATCATATTCATTTCGCACACTTAGTGCAACATAGTCAAATCGCACACTTAGTGCTGTACAATTTAATCCCGCGCACTCAGCGCCAATCTCATGGTCATAAATGGTTATCCCGCACGTTTAGTGCCGAGATCAACAACTCAGTACATCTTACCTCTTTTCTTTCATTCAACAATTTCATCATCACATACGTACATGCATATATATATATGTATATTTATTCATTCCATTCAGCATCAATACATAAACATTATGACCATTTGAAATAATACCAACTACATGCTTAATGACTTACCTCGTGTTGGGTAAGACGGTTCCAACCCGGCTACTCGATAACCTTTTCTTTGCCTTTGCTCGATTCACCTCCTTTAACTCCTTGAGCTAAATCAATAATTTAACTAGTTTAACCACCTTGCTAAATATTTACAATCCAATTTCACATGTATATGTATGTTAGTATATTCGGCTAATAACCTCATGCAACTACCATATCATCAAAAATCTAATCACACATGCACATGCATTAGGTAAGTTACCTTTGCTAATTTTAAACCCAACATCACACAAGCTCTCAAGAGATGGCCGAATGCTTCTTTTGTTACCCAACTAATCATTCGACAATTCCATCCCCTTTACCACCCTTTTATGCCTAATTATCTAAATCAAGATAAGATCATCAACATGCCTAACCATAGCCGAATGTGCAACATTAATCTATCACCTCTATCTCTTAAATACTATCAAGTTCATTTACTTCTAATTTCTTAAGTTCAACATCTTAATGCCCATTATAGCCACTCCCATAATCTAAATTTAAAAATCGGCAACACCCACATTTCAACTATCTTAGCCGAATACTCCTCAACACTTAGACTAAAGTATGCACATTAAACTTAATACAACTTTCATTATTCCTTTCATGTTTCGGTCAATTATTCAAATTACCTCATAACATGAACATTCTTTTCAACTAATCTAGCATGACTCATTCGGCCTTAACAAAGAACCACTTTTCATACAAGGACAAAAATAAATCAAATGAACCTCCCATTTAAACCCCTTTCTATCTTCTACTTGCTCAATAATACATGTTTCTTAGTTCATATTCATCTATAACCATTTCAAATCACATACTACAAAACATCATCAATTTGGCACATAAGAACATAACCAAAGGTTTCTTGCAACACAACTCAAAAATCAACACATGGGTCATGTTATGAGCATCAAAACAACTCAACTTCACAAAAAAAATGCCAAAAGAACCACATGATATCATACCTTAATCTATAAACTCACTTGGTCGAATGTCCTAACTTCCATTTTTTTCTTTTCTTTTCCTTATGGTTTCGGCAAGATGATAGAAAAGATGATGGAACTTTGTTTTTATCACCACTTACTAATATAAATTTATTATACATAATTCCCACCAAATATAAAAAAAATGAAGACAAGGGAACACCATAATGCATGCGTGTGTTGGCCGGCCATTCACATTCAAAAATGGTCTATTTGACATGCAAGTCCACTCTTTTTGGTACATGCACTAATAGACCATTTTAAATTGGACTATCATATTTTCTCCATGTCTCAAATCGATCCCTATTAACAATTTTCTCATGCAATTGGTAAAATTAGGGAATGAAACTTCCACATACTCATGTTCACACATAATAAGCACAGAATATAGCAATTAATTATTTTTACGACTCGGTCTTGTGGTCCCGAAACCACTTTCCGACTAGGGTCACATTAGGGCTGTCACAACTCTCCCCCACTTAAGAAATTTTTGTCCTCGAAAAGCTTACCAGTAAATAGGTTTGGGTATCGTTCTTTCATCGAACTCTCGGTTTCCCAAGTAGCTTCCTCAATCCCGTGTTTGAGCCATAACACCTTTACTAACGGAACCTTTTTGTTCCGCAACTCCTTCACTTCACGAGCTAGGATACACATCGGCTCTTCTTCATAACTCATATCGGCTCGAATTTCAACCTCCGACAGACTAATTATGTGCGAAGGATCAGATCTATAGCGTCGAAGCATCGAAACATGAAAGACATCGTGTATCCTTTCAAGTTCAGGGGGCACAATCAATCTATATGCAACCGGACCAATTCGTTCTGAGATTTCGTACGGCCCAATGAATCTCGGGCTCAACTTGCCCTTACGGCCAAACCTGAGTACCTTTTTCCAAGGCGAAACTTTAAGGAACACTTTATCTCCCACCTGATATTCAATGTCCTTTCGTTTCAAGTCCGCATACGATTTCTGACGATCTGTGGCTGCCTTTAGACTTTCACGGATTACATTGACTTTCTGTTCGGCATCTTTAATCAAATCAACTCCGAAAATTTTACTTTCACCGAGCTCGGTCCAAAACAATAGCGTACGGCATTTACGACCGTACAAAGCCTCATAAGGTGCCATCTTAATACTTGATTGAAAACTATTGTTGTAAGCGAATTCAATCAAAGGTAGATACCGTTCCCATGAACTACTGAACTCGAGGATGCAACACCTCAACATATCCTCAAGTATCTGAATTATCCGCTCGGATTGACCATCAGTTTGGGGGTGAAAAGCGGTGCTAAAATGTAGCTTGGTACCCAAAGCTTCTTGCAATTTCTTCCAAAATCGTGAGGTGAATCTCGGATCTCTATCCGACACGATAGAAATAGGTACTCCATGTAATCTCACAATCTGAGAGACATACAATTCGGCTAGTTTATCCAATGAAAGATCCGTACGCACGGGGATAAAGTGAGCCGACTTAGTCAGCCTATCAACAACAACCCAAATCGCATCCTTCTTACTTGCGGACAATGGCAGTCCGGACACAAAGTCCATTGTGACTCGGTCCCATTTCCACTCGGGTATCATGATCGGCTGAAGTAACCCTGAAGGCACTTGATGTTCCCCTTTCACTTGTTGACATATTAAACATCTCGAAACAAAGTCGGAGATGTCTCGTTTCATACCATGCCACCAAAACCGACGTTTCAAGTCGTTGTACATTTTCGTGCTCCCCGGGTGAATTGACATTCGGCTACAATGGGCTTCATTCAGAATCATCGGAATGAGTTCTGAATTCCTTGGAACACACAAACGACTTCTAAACCTCAAACAACCATCATCATCAATCTGAAACTCCGATTCCTTGTTCGGAACACACTCAGCTCGTTTTGCAACCAATTCATCATCGACTTTCTGAGCTTCACGAATTTGATGAGTCAATAATGGTTTGGCTTTTAATTCAGCTACTAACACATTGTCAGGTAGAACAGACAAATGTACATTCATCGCTCGCAAAGCAAACAGTGATTTCCGGCTTAAGGCGTCCGCAACCACATTAGCCTTTCCCGGGTGGTAATCAATGACAAGCTCGTAATCTTTCAACAACTCAAGCCAACGTCTTTGTTGCAGATTCAAGTCTCGTTGAGTCATCAAATATTTGAGACTTTTGTGATCCGAAAACACATGGCACTTCTCGCCAAACAAATAATGTCGCCATATTTTCAATGCAAACACAATGGTGGCTAGTTCGAGATCATGGGTCGGATAATTTCCCTCGTGTGGCTTCAATTGTCTCGACGCATAGGCCACAACTCGACCTTCTTGCATCAATACGCAACCCAACCCAAGTAGGGATGCGTCACTATAAATGACAAACTCTTTACCCGATTCGGGTTGCACCAAAATTGGAGCTTCAGTCAGATGAGTTTTCAGTTGATCGAAGCTTTTCTGACATTTCTCCGTCCATTCGAACTTAACATCCTTCTGAAGTAGCTTCGTCATTGGTGTGGCTATCATCGAGAAACCTTTGACAAATCGTCGGTAATAACCGGCGAGCCCTAGAAAGCTCCGGACTTCGGTAACATTTCTCGGAGGCTTCCAGTTAAGTATGGCTGAAATTTTGCTCGGGTCAACTCGAATACCCGATGCGGATACCACATGACCCAAGAAGCTAACCTCTCTTAACCAGAACTCACACTTACTGAACTTAGCATATAACTGCTTATCCCGCAAAATTTGCAACACTAGCCTCAGATGCTCAGCATGTTCGGTCTCATCTCTTGAATAGACCAAGATGTCATCAATAAACACAACTACGAACCGATCCAAATACGGCCTAAAGATCCGATTCATCAAATCCATAAACACCGCAGGGGCATTAGTGAGCCCAAACGGCATCACTAAGAACTCGTAGTGACCGTACCTCGTTCTGAAAGTAGTTTTGGGTACGTCCGAATCTCGAATCCGCAACTGATAATAACCCGATCTCTAATCTATCTTTGAAAACACCGATGCTCCCTTTAATTGATCGAACAGATCATCAATACGCGGTAACGGATACTTATTCTTTATCGTCACTTTATTCAGTTGACGATAGTCAATGCACAACCTCATGGTTCCGTCCTTCTTTTCACGAACAATACTGGTGCACCCCAAGGTGAGAAACTCGGTCGAGCGAAACCTCTATCCGTCAATTCTTGCAACTGAGCTTTCAACTCTTTTAACTCGGTTAGTGCCATACGATACGGAGCGATCGAAATTGGCGTAGTTCCAGGTACAAGCTCAATACCAAACTCTACCTCCCGAACAGGTGGCAAACCCGGTAACTCTTCAGGAAAAACATCCGGGTATTCACAAACCACCGGCGCCGATTCGGGTTTCTTTTCTAACTCCTTGTCATCAAGTACATACGCGAGGTATGCTTCGCACCCTTCCCTTACATATTTCTGGGCCAACATTGCTGATATTACAGCTGGCAACCCCCTTAAGTCCACAGACTCAACTCGGATTATTTCGTTATTTGCGCACCTCAAATCGATAGTCTTGCTTTTGCAATTCACAACCGCATCATGCGCGGTTAACCAATCCAAACCAAGAATAACATCAAACTCGTCGAACGGCAAAAGCATCAAATCGGCCGGAAAACAGGATTCTCGGATTATTAGAGGGCATCTCTTACACACTTTATCAACAAGTACGCATTGACCCAAAGGGTTTGATACTCGAATTACGAGCTCAGTAGACTCAACAGGTAGAGTCTTACTGGTTGCTAAGGTTTCGCATACATATGAATGAGTAGAACCAGGGTCAATCAATGCAATCACATTAGTATCAAAGAGAGTGAAGGTACCAGTGATGACGTCGGGGGAGGATGCCTCCTCTCGTGCGCGAATGGCATATGCTCTAGCAGGAGTACGGTTCTCGGCTCGATCGGCCGTATCAGAGGCCCCCTCTGACTACCACCCCTGCCTCCTAAAATTCTCGGTGGTCTACCTCTAGATGTCACTCCACTAGGTCTTGCACCTTGAATCTTATTCTTCTCATCCAGCTCCGTGCAATCTCTAATGAAGTGGTGCTTCGAACCGCATCCGTAACAGGCCCTGCTAGTAGACTTGCCCCAACATTCACCTAGGTGTCGTCTTCCACATTGGGGACATTCAGGTTTCTCGTGACGATTATTGCCCACACTAGCTACCGAAGTAGCTCGGGAGCCCATCGATGGTCTTGCCCTGATGGAAATTCCCGCAGTCGCCCTCGACTTATTAATGTCCTCCCTGAACTTCTTTACAGCTGAGAACGGAGCTTTACCCGTCGATCTTTTACGATAATCTCTAGCTTCAAATTCAGCCTTCCTCTTCTCCTTTCCAAGTTCTTCTGCCTTGCAGGCTCGTTCGACTAGTGTTACGAATTCTTTTATTTCCAAAATACCCATTAGTAGCTTTAAATCTTCATTCAATCCTTCCTCGAATCTTTTTCACATAGCAACCTCATCAGCTACACACTCCTGGGCATACCTACTGAGTCTTACGAATTCATGTTCGTATTCAGATACAGTCATACGGCCTTGCTTGAGTTCCAAGAACTCCTTACGCTTCTGATCAATGAACCGTTGGCTAATAAATTTCTTTCGAAATTCCGTTTGAAAGAAGTCCCAAGTTACTCGCTCGTTCAGGACTATGGAAATAAAGGTCCTCCACCAATAGTAGGCTGAGTCTCGCAACAAAGATACAGCACATTTTAGACATTCGTCGGGTGTGCATGACAATTCATCGAACACCCGAATGGTGTTATCAAGCCAGAACTCGGCCCTTTCGGCATCATCAGTTACTATGGCCTTGAACTCCTCGGCCCCACGCTTCCTAATCAAGTCTACAGGTGGCTTACTCAGCCTCACAGGATCAGCGACTGATGGCATTACAGGCTCTTGGGGTGGATTATTCAAATTTGGGAATTGTTGGACAGCCGGGTTGGTTCGGGCATATTGCGCGACCCACTCATTCATCATGGTAAAGAAGGCTTGTTTAGCCCCCTCACCTTGATTATTCGCAGATGACTGAGGTTCAACAGGCGGCGTCCCTTGTGCAGGAGCAGCCGCTACGCTCTCAACGTCATCCGCTAGGGTTCTTTCTACACCGGGATCCATTTACTAATCAAAACAAAAACATTTCAACCGTCAGAAGTCATCACCCTTTTAAACATTAACATTAAGGCATGTATGGCTAGACTCATACGTGCTATGGTAGTCCTAGAACCGACTAAACCATAGCTCTGATACCAATCAAATGTAACACCCCGAACCCGAAACCGACACCGGATTCGAACACGAGGTGTTAACTGACTTTAACCCCTTACAAAATTTATTTTCCAGACACTGCCCAATCTGTGTACTAGTCGTTTTAAAAATCATATCTTGAGTTTCGTAACTCGAAAATCAGTTTCGTAATTTTTCCCAAAAACTAGACTCATGTGCCCATCTATTTATTTTTTCTAGAATTTTTGGTTGGGCCAATTAGTACAGTTTATTAGTCAAAGTCTCCCAAGTTGCAGGGGTCGACTACACTGACCTTTGCCCATTACGACTTGGATATCTCCCTACACGGGGCTTCAATACTGATGCCGTTTGTTTCTATGAAAACTAGACTCAGAGAGGAATCTTTACATATATAGTACGACCCCTAATTATCTCTGGTTAATTTTTAATGAATTTCCAAAGTCGGAGCAGGGAATCCAGAAACCGTTCTGGCCCTGTCCCACTATAATCTGATTATCTCTTAATATACTGCCCATATGATCTTTTCGTTACTTCCTCATGAAAGCAGACTCATCGAGCTTCGATTACATAATTTATTCATCAATTAATTCCACTCCTACTATTTTTAGTGATTTTTCAATCTCATGACACTGCTGCTGCCAGCATCTGTTACGAAAGTAACTAGGTCAATCTCATGCCTACCCTTGATCCAACTCAATCGAACATTCGTGCCATTTTCGCATGGCTTAAAGTTTACATGCCAAAATTCAAACACAACGTAATAGCTTATACATGCCAAAATGTTCTTCTAAGCCAACTAAGAAGAAAGTACCAAAACTTGCTATCCGGTGTGATGACTTCGACGACGGCCTGACCCCGCAAAAATAGATGAGTCCAAGCAACCTATAATGGATGACAAGGAAACACCGAGTGAGTTTATAACTCAGTAAGTCATAAGCAATGCACTACCATCCATCAATAACATTATCACAAGAGGAAACAAAATGGAACGAGACAATTTACTCCATCCATACCGAACCATACCATAGTTCCTCCAACCTATCGATTCAATTTCCTATCAATTCATGCATTCACAATCCATATACTCATCAATAGGACATTGAAGCATTTTCATAAATCAATTTATATTCGTTACAATCAAACGACTAAACGGCCTTTCACCCATCCTACGATAAATTTTATGTACGTGACTTCAAGTATAGTTGTCACATAGGTTCAACTTACCGAGCTCAACACCAAGTATAAGCATAGCACCTATTAGCCATGTACTCAAGAACTTACCCGATCCGCTGTCCGCGATCGACCCAATAGTGTCGCACACATAGTGTCCATAATGATTCACGAATGTATATTGAGCCCGCACACTCAGTGCTATATAATCAACTCGCACACTTAGTGCTACGTAATCAAATCGCACACTTAGTGCTACATAGTCAAACTCGCACACTTAGTGCCGCATGGTCAATTCGCACACTTAGTGCATCATATTCATTTCGCACACTTAGTGCAACATAGTCAAATCGCACACTTAGTGCTGTACAATTTAATCCCGCGCACTCAGCGCCAATCTCATGGTCATAAATGGTTATCCCGCACGTTTAGTGCCGAGATCAACAACTCAGTACATCTTACCTCTTTTCTTTCATTCAACAATTTCATCATCACATACGTACAAGCATATATATATATGTATATTTATTCATTCCATTCAGCATCAATACATAAACATTATGACCATTTGAAATAATACCAACTACATGCTTAATGACTTACCTCGTGTTGGGTAAGACGGTTCCAACCCGGCTACTCGATAACCTTTTCTTTGCCTTTGCTCGATTCACCTCCTTTAACTCCTTGAGCTAAATCAATAATTTAACTAGTTTAACCACCTTGCTAAATATTTACAATCCAATTTCACATGTATATGTATGTTAGTATATTCGGCTAATA
This sequence comes from Gossypium hirsutum, assembly GCF_007990345.1. Taxonomy (NCBI): domain Eukaryota; kingdom Viridiplantae; phylum Streptophyta; class Magnoliopsida; order Malvales; family Malvaceae; genus Gossypium; species Gossypium hirsutum. The sequence continues at coordinate 83,486,566 of NC_053436.1, forward strand.
ACCTCATGCAACTACCATATCATCAAAAATCTAATCACACATGCACATGCATTAGGTAAGTTACCTTTGCTAATTTTAAACCCAACATCACACAAGCTCTCAAGAGATGGCCGAATGCTTCTTTTGTTACCCAACTAATCATTCGACAATTCCATCCCCTTTACCACCCTTTTATGCCTAATTATCTAAATCAAGATAAGATCATAAACATGCCTAACCATAGCCGAATGTGCAACATTAATCTATCACCTCTATCTCTTAAATACTATCAAGTTCATTTACTTCTAATTTCTTAAGTTCAACATCTTAATGCCCATTATAGCCACTCCCATAATCTAAATTTAAAAATCGGCAACACCCACATTTCAACTATCTTAGCCGAATACTCCTCAACACTTAGACTAAAGTATGCACATTAAACTTAATACAACTTTCATTATTCCTTTCATGTTTCGGTCAATTATTCAAATTACCTCATAACATGAACATTCTTTTCAACTAATCTAGCATGACTCATTCAGCCTTAACAAAGAACCACTTTTCATACAAGGACAAAAATAAATCAAATGAACCTCTCATTTAAACCCCTTTCTATCTTCTATTTACTCAATAATACATGTTTCTTAGTTCATATTCATCTATAACCATTTCAAATCACATACTACAAAACATCATCAATTTGGCACATAAGAACATAACCAAAGGTTTCTTGCAACACAACTCAAAAATCAACACATGGGTCATGTTATGAGCATCAAAACAACTCAACTTCACAAAAAAAATGCCAAAAGAACCACATGATATCATACCTTAATCTATAAACTCACTTGGCCGAATGTCCTAGCTTCCATTTTTTTCTTTTCTTTTCCTTATGGTTTCGGCAAGATGATAGAAAAGATGATGGAACTTTGTTTTTATCACCACTTACTAATATAAATTTATTATACATAATTCCCACCAAATATAAAAAAAATGAAGACAAGGGAACACCATAATGCATGCGTGTGTTGGCCGGCCATTCACATTCAAAAATGGTCTATTTGACATGCAAGTCCACTCTTTTTGGTACATGCACTAATAGACCATTTTAAATTGGACTATCATATTTTCTCCATGTCTCAAATCGATCCCTAGTAACAATTTTCTCATGCAATTGGTAAAATTAGGGAATGAAACTTCCACATACTCATGTTCACACATAATAAGCACAGAATATAGCAATTAATTATTTTTACGACTCGGTCTTGTGGTCCCGAAACCACTTTCCGACTAGGGTCACATTAGGGCTGTCACACTGCACACACAAGTAGATCAACAAATCCTGAAAAGCTGAAATACCACGAAAAGTTGAAAAGCCGAAAGTTTGGCTACGATAGTCTTACGAGTGCGCGAACACTCATAAGGGGGAAACCAATAGGTTGCCTGAGGCCCATGGGCAATTCCATGGACTTGGATTGTGAATTGGCCAAACGAGCCGGAATGGGCTAAACGGGCCCGATGGGCTGTTGGGCCCATAATAGGCAAAATTTGATAATTGATGCCATATGATGGAAAATCGTATGTGAACATGACTGTAAATGTGATTTGAGCCTAATGGCCATATGAATATAATTTGGGCCTAGTGGGCCACCTAAATGTGATTGGGCCTAATGGGCCATTTGAAAGAGATTGGGCCCAATGGGCGATATACAGGTGTGTGGATTTGTCTGGGCTTTATAAGGGGGTCGATTTGGGCCTAGTATATGATGACTGTATAAAACTTAATTAATTTATTATGGACCGTGGACAAGTCATAGGGTTAACGTGTGGCAATGGGTATGTGCATGTCTAGGATTAGATCTAGGGAGAGCTTGGTACTTAAGCGGTCTTAATGATCCACCTCCTCTTCTCTAGAATCCTACCTGGTGCATAGTATTCATTCATCTTAGCTCACGATATTTGTTAACGGGCCAAGGTAAGTAAAAACTCGTAATAAAAGAAAATTATCGAAATACCCCTAAGGGCAAAAATAACTAAAATACCCCTATGCGTTGAGTGTAAGATTTATGATTGCTACATGTATATCTGCTGCATTCATATGATATTTTGTTTAGGATGCATATGGGTTGGGAATTATGGAACGGAGGAAGTATATGAGGGTCGCATGTTTGCCTGAAAACCGTGGATCCACCAACTACTTTTTAAGCCCATTATATGATTGGCAGTTTGCTGCAATAAAGGTAGTTCCGCAACCAGACTAACATTGATGTGTATCGATTAGGTGGGTTGATATTTATATCCCCACATGATGTGTAACGGGGGACGGAGCTGATGTGTATCGGTTGGATTATTGGGGTGGGTTGCACTGCATTGCATTGCATGTATGTTGTATGGTGAATGATGAATGCTTGTTATGATGAATGCTTGTTACTTGTCGAGGGTTGTATACATTGAGTTTGCGAAAACTCACCCCCTCTTTTATTTATATCAGGTGATGCTCAGTAGGAAGTTCGATGTCTAGAGGGACTCTAGGTGGCCAACTAGCAAAACAATTTGGATTCGTTCTAAAAGTATATAAGTTACTCGTTTATTAAGTAATTTTCATTTAGTATGGATTGTAATAAGGCCTCCCCTTTTTATTATTGTTTGGATTGTTAAATTCGTGCGCTGTAATTATAAGAAGTGGATCATGGATTTTCTAAGCTATAGTTTTCTTTTAATACTACGTTTCTGCAACTAAAGTTTTAAAGGATAAGTTTTCTTAAGTCAAATGTTTTACGCAAAGCTTCGCAACAGAAAAGAGATTTTACTAAATAATTAAGATGTAACTTTTTAAGGAAGGGTTTTCAATGAAAATAAGGTTTTCGCTAAAACACTTCAATGTGACACGCCAGATTCAGCCATAACTCTAGGCCGAGTTTAGGGTGTTACATTTAGTGGTATCAGAGCCTAGGTTGCAAAACGCGAGCTGTGAAGTAGGCCTTATTAATTGATTTCTTTTGTGTTTTAAAAAATATATATATACATTTTTTATTGAATTACAATGTTTTAAAAGGAAGTCTTGCTGAGCGGTACACCGAGTCTCTGATGTCGAACCAAGTAAGTTGTTTTATTCTTAAACCTATTTAAATTGTTATACAGTAGATAGTTAGAGGGCTACTTTAGACGATTATGTTAGAATGGAACTGAAGCCCGTAGGATCCTGAAACTGTAGAGGATTTTCGAAAACAATATTCTCTTTAAATACTTTTATAAAACATCGGGTTAATTATTGAAACTAACTAAAACTTCATAAAATTTTTAATCTAGAAAATACGTGAAACGACGATGAGTGCTAGAAGAGGTGCGAGAGGCCGTGGCCGAGGCCGCGGAAGTGTGAGGGCTGAATCGTCGGCATCGGGCCATGTGTCCAATATTAGGGGAGAAGAGCCTCCGGCCTCACCCGTGGATGAGAATAGACAGTACGATTGAGCTGCGAGGGATGATGCATTGTCGCAGGCAATGCTAAGGATTTTAGAGAGGGTCACTGGGCCCAATAATGGCACGGGAAATCAGAGGTCCATTCTGGAGCGACTTCGATCAAATGGAGCTGAGGTCTTTAAAGGCGTGGCTGGTGTGGCTCCTAACGTGGCTGAATATTGGTTAGAGGCCACAGAAAGGATAGTGGAGGACTTGGACTGTTCACCGAAACAAAAGCTAAAAGGGGCAGTCTCACTGCTTAGGGAAGAAGCTTATCAGTGGTGGCTGACAGTAAAAGAGGGCACTTAACCCGAGCAGATCACTTGGGAGTTCATCAAAGTTGCATTCCAAGGGAAGTATGTAGGAGCGAGTTATGTGGATGCTAAAAAGAAGGAGTTCTTGAACTTGACCCAGGGAAACAAATCGACGGTGGAGTATGAGGCGGAATTTCTGCTCCTTAGTAGGTATGCAAGAGTTATGATGGAAACGGGCTATGAGCGTTGCGTTAGGTTTGAGGATAGACTAAGAGATAGTCTCAGGGTATTGATAGCCCTACAAAGGGAGCGAGTTTTCTCGGAGTTGTTGGAGAAGTAAAGATAGCGGAAAAGGTGAAGCACACGGAGCGCCTAAATCGAGAAAAGGAAAAGGGTAAGAATAAAAGGGAGTCTGAGACTCATGGTGTTGGACAGAGGCCTAGGACTAGGGCCAGAGTTATTGGGCTAGTTAGAGCAAAGCCCCCTACTGCTAATCCAGGGGTGCCACCTTGTGTTGATTGTGGGAAAAGCCATGGAGGTGAGTGTTGGAAGAGGACGGGAGCTTGCTTAGCTTGTGGGTCTATGGAGCATAGGATCAGGAATTGCCCTAAAATGCCAGGACAAGTACTAGTCGTGGGCCGAGGTGGTGCTCAGCCACCAAGGGGTGGTTAACTACCGCCAAGGGGTCGTGAGCAGGCCAGGGGTGGTAACGGTAATGGACGTGGACGTGGAGCACCAGGCGAAAATGCAGGCTATGCTGAGGTGAGGCAGCCAGCTTTGGTTTAGGCTGCTCGTCATCGAGAAGACTGAGATGCCCCAGATGTGATAACGGGTACGTTCCTTATTTACGAGTTACCTTACACTGCATTGATTGATATTGGATCGACGCATTCATATGTTACATGTAATATGCCTGAACCTTTGGGTGATATGTTTGAAATTACTGCGAATGAGATGATTGTGATAAGTTCGTTAGGTCAGTCAGTGGGAGTGAATAAGTTGTTTAGGGAGGTACCCTTAGTAGTTCAAGGGGTTACCTTTTTAACGGACTTGATGGAGTTGCCGTTCAGTGAGTTTGATTTAATCTTGGGTATGGACTGGCTGGTGAAACACCGAGCCACCTTGGATTGCGCTGCAAAGCGAATGGTGTTAAGAATGGTGGAGGACAAGGAGGTGGTGGTGATTGGTGAACGCTAGAATTATCTATCGAACGTGATTACGGCGTTATGGGCTGAGAAGTTGGTGTGAAAAGGATGCGAAGCCTATTTGGCTTACATTAGCGATACGGAGGTTAAGAGCCCTACTGTTGAGGAGTTGAGAATAGTTAGGGAATTCCCTGATGTTTTTCCCAAGGAGCTGCCAGGGTTGCCGCCCAACTGAGAGGTGGAACTTGGAATCGAATTGTTACCTAGTACGGCTCCGGTGTCCATCGCCCCTTATCGGATGGCAACAAAGGAGTTGGTGGAACTTAAGGCACAGATTCAGGAATTTTTGGATCAAGGATTCATCCAACCAAGTGTGTCTCCATGGGAGCACCGGTGTTATTCGTGAAGAAGAAAGATGGGACATTGCGAATATGTATCGACTACCGGTAGTTAAACAGGTTGACTGTTAAAAACAAGTATCCTCTACCGAGAATTGATGATCTTTTTGATCAGTTTAGGGGAGCTTCTATTTTCTTAAAGATTGACTTGCGTTTGGGGTATCACCAATTGAGGGTTAAAGAGGCGGATGTTCATAAGACAACTTTCAGAACTCGTTATAGGCACTACGAGTTCTTGGTGATACCATTCGGGCTGACGAACGCACCGGTCGCTTTCATGGATCTTATTAATCAGGTCTTCCAACCCTACCTAGATCGGTTCATGGTAGTTTTAATAGATGAAATTTTGGTGTACTCAAGAGATAAGGATGAGCATGATGCGCACTTAAAGATTGTGTTGCAGACTCTGGGGGAGAAGCAGCTGTATGCCAAATTTAGTAAGTGCGAATTTTGGCTAAAAGAGGTTACTTTTCTAGGACATGTGGTGTCAGTGGAAGGGATTAAGGTGGATGGATCCCCAGAAAATCGAAGTGATGTTGGAATGGAAAACACCTAAGTCGGTGTCGAAAATCCAAAGTTTTATGGGTCTGGCAGGGTATTATAGGCGGTTTGTCGAGGGCTTTTCAGTAATTGTTGCACCGTTAACTAAGTTGTTGAGGAAGGGAGTACCGTTTGTTTGGACGAACAAGCAACAAGAGAGTTTTGAAAAACTTAAGAAGGTTTAACTGAGACCCCTGTATTGATTCAGCCAGTGCCTAAGAAGGAGTTCACGGTTTATAGTGACGCATCGCATGTAGGCTTGGGATGTGTACTGATGCAAGAAGGAAATATGGTTGCGTATGTGTTACGGCAACTTAAGACTCACGAGGTGAATTACCCAACCTATGACTTGGAATTAGCTGCGGTAGTTTTCGCGCTTAAAATATGGAGACATTACTTATACGAGGAAAATTGTACAATTTATTCAGACCATAAGAGTTTGAAGTACCTCCTTACCCAGAAGGAGCTCAACCTTAAGCAGCGTAAGTGGGTGGAATTATTGAAGGATTATGATTGTACGATTGAATACCACCCTGGCAAAGCAAATGTGGTAGCCGACGCGTTGAGTCGTAGGGTTAAGTCAGACTTGAGGGCTATGCTCGCCCGTTTAAGTTTGTTGGATGATGGTAGCTTGTTAGCTGAGCTTCAAGTAAAACCAATGTGGATCGAGCAAATAAGGAGTAAGCAATTAATGGATGAGACCTTGGGATGAGACCTTGGGTGCTCTTAGACAAGTAGAGAATGAGGAGACATCAGACTTTGGGTTAAACAGTGAAGGAGTATTGTGTTTCCGTGGGAGAATGTGTATACCTAAGGACAATGATCTAAGACAGTCTATTCTGTAGGAAGCACATAGCAACCTCTATGTTATGCATCCTGGCGGGAACAAGATGTGTCGGAATTTCTAGGAGCTTTATTGGTGGCCTGGACTTAAGCACGAGGTTATGGAATTCGTAAGTAAATGCTTGGTTTATCAAAAGGTGAAGGCGGAGCATCAGTTGCCTTCAGGACTACTTCAACCAGTAAAGATTCCACTTTGGAAGTGGAAAAGGATCACTATGGACTTTGTTAGTGGGCTACCCTTAACGCCTACTAAGAAAGACTCGATATGGGTTATAGTGGATCGGTTAACCAAGTCTGCTCATTTCGTACCGGTTCGCACTGACTACTCCTTACAAAAGCTGGCTAGGATGTATATGGCAGAGATTGTAAGATTGCATAGAGTGCCAGTGTCCATAATATTCGATAGGGACCCACGTTTCACTTCGTGATTTTAGAAGAGGCTGCATGAGGCGTTGGGTACTAGATTGAACTTCAGTATGGAATTCTACCTTCAAACTGATGGGCAGTCGGAAAGGGTGATCCAAGTATTGGAGGATATGTTGAGGGGATGTGTGATTGAGTTCTGAGGTAGCTGGGAGGACTATTTACTGTTGGCCGAATTCGCGTACAATAATAGCCATCAAGCAAGTATTGGGATGGCTCCGTATGAAGCACTATATGGGCAAAGGTGTCAAACTCCAACATGTTGGATGGAGTTGGGCGAACGAAGAGTTTTGGGCCCTAAGTTAGCAGCAGATACTGAGGATAAGTTAAAGTTGATTCGGGATCGGTTGAAGGAGGCCTCGGATAGACAGAAATCGTATGCTGACCTTAAGCGTCATGAGATAGAGTATGCAGTAGGGGACTTAATTTTCCTTAAGGTCTCTCTGTGGAAGAAGGTATTAAGGTTTGGACGGAAGGGGAAGCTAAGCCCAAGGTTCATTGGGCCATATTGGGTTGTAAGGCAGATTGGGCCGGTCGCTTATCAACTGGAATTACCTCCTGAATTGAACCAGATCCACGAACTGTTTCATGTTTCCATGCTGAGGCGGTATCACTTAGATCCTTCACATGTCATAGCAGTTGAGGAAATTGAGGTTAGGCCAGACCTAACCTTCGAGGAAGAGCCCATACAAATAATTGGTCGTGATGTTAAGGTACTAAGAAGGAAGTCCGTTTCATTACTGAAGGTGCTTTGGTGTAATCACAAGGCTGAGGAGGCTACTTGGGAACTTGAGGAAGCAATGCGACATCAATATCCTCAATTGTTTGAATCAGGTAAAATTTCTAAGATGAAATTTCTTTTAGGGGGTAGAGTTGTAACGGCCCAAAAATCTTGAAACCCAAAAATCCCGAAATCTCAAATTTTTCTTCTTCTTTTTTGTGTGCTTAGCATTTCCGGTTAAGTGTTAATTATGTGATGGTAGGTCTTGGTCAAGGTTTGAGTTCAAACCTAGGGATAAAAGAAATTAAGTTTAATTATTAAAAGAACCCTGAGGGCAAGTAGGTGGCCTTTTGAATAAATCAAGGGAAAATTGGACAGAAAAGAGCTTGCTAGCCCAGGGGATCAGAGGTCTAGGGTTTAAATCCCACTTTGCTCAAATAAGGGATTTATTTTTGCTTAAAGGATGGACAGAGGTGGCATTGGATTTGAACTCTATAGGGAGTGATAAGAGGAGAAATTTAAGGAAAGGATTAAGGGGTTATGTAATATCCTGAATTAGGGCTTAATCGGAATAGTGGTTTCATGACCACAAATACGAGATAGAAATAATTATTTTATAATTATTTTGATGATTATGATATGATTGCATGATTGTGTGAAAATTTCGTGATGAAATTCTATGCCTAAAGTGTTTAAATTGAAAGTAGGGACTAAATCGAATAAGTTGCAAAATTTGCATTCTAGAAGTTTTTAGTATGAAATTGCATTGAAATATTAATTAGGAGATCTTAAATAGAAATTTGACCAATTTTAAGTTCATGGACAAAATTAGGACATGGAAGGAATTTTTGGAAAGTTTAGTAGTAAGGGCATTTTGGTCATTTAGTTATTAAAATGAATTAAAAACAAAATTAAAAGCCAATTTTTGTCCATCTTCTTCATTAGGCCGAAATTTCAAGGGTTCTCCATAGTTAGGGTTTGTTTCAAGCTTCCAAGCTCTATAGTAAGTGATTCCAAGCCCCATTTTTAATGTTCTTTACGTTTTCGAAATCCCGGTAGCTCGATTAAGCTTATGTTAGCAATAATTCAACCTAGAGTTTATATTTGGAAAAATACCCATAGGTGAAATTTGTGTATTTTGATGTTTTATGATAGAATATGGGGTTTTAAATTATGTTAGACAACTTGTGCTACTCGGTTTTGAGTGAAAACGAGTAAAAGGGCTTAATCGGCAAAAATACCTAATAGTCACAAGTATATGTTAGAGTAAGAATTTGATGTTTCCATAGAAGGGAAAAATGATCAGCATGTTATAAAACATAAGAATAAGGAATAAATTTTAATTCCCGAGCCTAGGGGCAAAAGTTTAGGGGCAAAAGTGTAATTTTTCCAAATTTCGTATTAAATGCTGTTTTGATGAATGTATGTATTAAATAAGATTAATTTGGCATTATAGATCAAGAGAAACGAGATTCAAGCCGTGTTCGAGGAAAAGAAAAGATTGTGGACTAAATTGCAAAATCTTTATATTTTGGTACCAAGGTAAGTTCATGTGTAAATAATGTAGCATAATTGTTATTTTTAAGTTATTGATGTTAATTATATGATACGCTGATTTTTAATCATGAAATATTATGCTTTGTAGTTAATGTTGAGTAATATGCAAATTATATTTACTACTTGATAAATATGAATTGCTATCGAGTATCGGTTCCGATATTCCATGGAAGACGAAAAATGTGAGATCGAGGGAAAAAGCCCGTTTGAACCTTAGGAATAGATTGGATACAAGTGACATGTCACTAGGATGGTTGAGCATCCGAACTCGTGGAGTTGAGTCCGAGTTCACTTATGGATGCGAATGTCCGAACTCGTTGAGTTGAGTCCAAGTTCGTGAAATGTAACTAGGCATCCGAAATCGTTGAGTTGAGTCCGAGTTCACTTATGGATGCGAACGCTCGAGCTCGTTGAGTTGATTCCGAGTTCACTTAGGGGTGGGTTACATGATTTCTTGATTACATATGAGGCACTTATATGAAAATTATCTGTGTATCCGAGTTGTATTCCGATGTGTTCAACGGGTGAAATTTCTAGTGAAATGAAAGAACACTTAAGATGCAAGCGACATATTGGCAAGTGTTGTGAAATGGACACTTTGGACAGGTATGTTCTTAACCCTCGGGTTGATAATAGATACAACAACGATAAGGTGGTAAGATGATGAATGATGTTTAGAAATATGACATATGTTTTGGTGATACCATGCTAAAGTTGTTTGGTATATTTGTATTGTTATGTTACTTGTTATTTACATATGAAATTACTAAGCATTTATGCTTACTCCCTCCTCTTTATTTACTGTAGTTTTGAACAAGCCAGCTCGGGAATCGGGACGGGTCGAAGGTTCGATCACACTATCTAAAGGACTTTCATCTGGGTAAATGGCTTGTAAAACTTAAGTATGGCATGTATAGAAATATACTTATTTTGTGTAAAAAATTTTATGATATAGCCATGATTGGTTGAGAAAATGTTTGATATTGATAAGTCATGGTGATGGTTAAATTTAGATCATGTTTGATATCATGGAAGTTTAATAGGTTATGTAGTTCATAACAACTCATGAAAAGACATTAAAACAGAATATTGCTGCAGCAATGACATAAATTTGAAAAATAACTAAAAATATTATAAATGGAAATAAATGATGAGTAAGATATCAAATTGAAGCTTAATGAGTCTATTTTCATGTGGACTAAACAAAACAGGCATATAAACAATATTTTATGAGATATTTAAACTTTTGTAAAATAGGGCCAGAGTGATTTTTGGATCCCCTGTTCTGAATTTAAAAATTCATAATAAATTTTACAACTATAATTATAAGTTTTTATTTATATTTACAGATTCCTTATTGAGTCTAGTTTTAATAAAAATAAACCTCATAGTCATTTAAATTCTTTATAGAGAGATATCTGATTCGTAATACACAGAGGTCAGTGCAGTCGAACCCTGAAACAGGGGAGATTTTAACTAATAAACTATACTAATTGGCCCAACCAAAAATTCTAGAAACAAATTAGTAAATAGATATATGAGTCTAGATTTAGGTAAAATTTACGGATTTTGATTTCGAGTTTCATAACTCGAGATATGATTTTTCTTGTAACTGTGATGCGGGTAGCTAGAAAGCTGTGAATATAGAAACAAATGATTTGAAGTTCTTAATTTGATAAATTATGTTCGGTAACTCCTCAAGCTCAAATCCGGCGATGGTTTCGGGCGTGAGGGCGTTACAGGTTATCAGGGAGAAAAACAAGGAGATGAGAAGTGAGGAAGACGTGAAGCCGAATTGGGAACTTCGGCTTGAGAAATTCGGCTGTAGAGGCTTTAAATAGGTGCCGAATGGGAGGTGGCCAGGCTAATGCCGAATTCCCTTCACCTTGTTACCAGAAAACCTTTTCCCTAAAAGCCAAAAACCATTTGTTTTACTCTCTTTTCTCTGTGCCGATTTCCCCTCCTTCCTCTACACAATATTCTTTATTTCACTTTTGGTTTAGCTGACTTCTTCTTTCTTTTTCCTCTGGTGCCGAATAATCATTTGTTTGTCATTCAAATCTCAAAGGCTGAACACCTCTTTGGCCGAATATCCTTGGTGCCGCCATTACCCTTTCCACTCAGTTGATTCTAGTGTAAGTGTCCGCTCTTCCAATTGGTTTGTTTGGCTAAGTATCAATTATTGTCCCTCACTTCTTCTAATCGGTCTTGGGTAGAAATAGGTATCGAATCTCAGTCTTTGGATATCTGCCAATTTGCTCCTCAAGGGAGAGACTGTGGTAAGTACTCTGGATCTTAGTTGGCCGAATGGTCATAGTTAAGGTAAAGGGGACTTGTGTTGGATACAAGTCACCTGTTATTTTGGTTTTAATAGTTAAGATTGGTGCAGATCTAGGAGTTGGTCGTGGTTAGTGCTTAAAGAAGAGGCTGTTATAACTTGTCGCGCAAGGTAAGGTGAAAGGTGAGGTTTCAATTTTGGTAAAGATATGTATTAAGCATGCGATTAATTGAAGGGTGATATCGATTGTAGGTTCGAGGCTAAGGAAATCGCAGCCTGTTTTATTACTAGGTGTGTACATACACTGCACACACAAGTAGATTGACAAATCCCAAAAAGCTAAAATGCCGAAAAGCTGAAATACCGAAAAGCTGAAAGTTTGGCTACGGAAGTCTTACGAGTGCGCGAACACTCGTAAAGGGGAAACCGATAGGTTGCTTGAGGCCTATAGGCGCTTCCATGGACTTGGGTTGTGAATTGGCCAAACGGGCCGGAATGGGCTAAACAGGCCCTATGGGCTGTTGGGCCCATAATAGGCAAAATTTGATAATTGATGTTATGTGATGGGAAATTGTATGTGAACATGACTGTAAATATTAGACCCAGTGGGCTATATACCGGTATGTGGATTTGTTTGGGCTTTATAAGGGGTTCGATCTGGGCCTAGTATATGATGACTGCATAAAACTTAATTAATTTATTAAGGACCGTGGACCAGTCATAGGGTTAAGGTGTGGCAACGGGTATGTGCATGTCTAGGATTGGATCTACAGAGAGCTTGGTACTTAAGCGGTCTTAATGACCCACCTCCTCTTCTCTGGAATCCTACCTAGTGCATAGTATTCATTCATCTTAGCTCACGGGATTTGTTAACTGGCCAAGGTAAGTAAAAACTCGTAATAAAGGAAAATTACTGAAATACCCCTATGCGTTGAGTGTAAGATTTATGATTACTGCATGTATATCTGCTGTATTCATATGATATTTTGTTTAGGAAGCATATGGATCGGGAATTATGAAACAGAGGAAGTATATGAGGGTCGCATGGTTGCCTGACAACCGTGGATCCACTGACGGCTTTTTAAACCCATTATATGATTGGCAGCTTGCTGCAATGAAGGTGGTTCCGCAACCGGGCTACCATTGATGTGTATCGGTTAGGTGGGTTGATATTTATATCCCCACATGATGTGTAACGGGGGACGGAGCTGATGTGTATCGGTTGGATTATTGGGGTGGGTTGCACTGCATTGCATTGCATGTATGTTGTATGGTGAATGATGAATGCTTGTTACTTGTCGAGGGTTGTGTACACTGAGTTTGCGAAAACTCACCCCCTTTTTTATTTTTCTCAGGTGATGCTCAGTAGGAGGTTCGATGTCTAGGGGGACTCTAGGTGGCCAGCTAGCAAGACAATTTGGATTTGTTCTAAAAGTATATAAGTTACTCATTTATTAAGTAATTTTCATTTAGTATGGATTGTAATAAGGCCTCGTCCTTCTATTATTGTTTGGATTATTAAATTCGTGCGGTGTAATTATAAGAAGTGGATCATGGATTTTCTAAGCTATAGTTTTCTTTTAAAACTACGTTTCTGCAACTAAAGTTTTAACGGATAAGTTTCCTTAAGTCAAATGTTTTAAGCAAAGCTTCGCAACAGAAAAGAGATTTTACTAAGTAATTGAGATGTAACTTTTTAAGGAAGGGTTTTCAATGAAAACGAGATTTTTTGCTAAAACACTTCAATTTGACACGCTAGATTCGGCCATAACGTTTGGGCCGGGTTTGGGGTGTTACACTTATATTTTTGCCACAACCTTACGTCTATCAAGTCAAATTGGGGAGATGATTTGTCTTGAGCATCGGAGTGGATGGCTTTCAAAAGATAGAGACATAGATGTGACTGATTAGACTGATAGTACATTAGACAGGACCCAAGTAGAATAGATCTTAAATCTGTATATGGATTTATTCACTTCTGATGTTCATAATATGGTATAACTTATTTTTAAATGGATGGTGGATTATGTATGCCAGACCCATATACTTTCTGTAACAGTCAGGTTTAGACCCTAGTTGAAATAGTAGTTTAAGGACCACAAATCTGAGTCAGAGAAATGTATAAATATTATTTTCTATGTCTATAATGTGTGAAAATTTGAATGTTTGTTAAAGTGTTGAATTGACATGACTTTTTAAGTATGAAGTCCTTATGATGCAATTAAACTATTAAATAAATGCATGGACATATCTAGTCATGAGTTAGTGGTATTTTAAAGAAAATAAAAAGGTTAAAATTGTAAATGGCTAATTAATGTTTGTCTAATTAAAACAAAAGCATGAAAATGGCTATTATCATCTTGTTCATGCCAAAATTGAAGAAAGAAAAGCTAGGTTTTGGTGTTTTAACATTTGGCCATTGAAGAACTTGGTTAAGATATGAGTTTTACTCGGGTTTTTTTTATGATTTCTACGTTTTTGTGATCGTTGTTAAGTGTTCTAGCTAGCCCATGCTTAAATTCATGAAATTATTGATGATTTGATGAGATGCCATTGATGAATTCATAAGTTTTTTATATTAAATAATGAATTTTGAAAGCTTAGTGCTTGATATACATGTTTTATAAAGTGATTTTTAGTAAAAATGTACAAAATGGGCTAAATTGTGAAATTTGAAAATTGAGGGACTAAAATGTGAAATAAATGAAATATGTGGACTTGTATAAGAGGTAGGGAAATTCAGCTAAGCTTGTGTACAAGTAAAATTTGTGTATTTTGTGATTTTGTGAATTAGGGACTAAAGTGTCGAAATGTGAAAATGTGAGGGCTAGTTTGCAATATGTCTTAATGGTGTGTATATGGATTGATTTGAACAATTTAGTGAATAAAAAGGGGTAATTTTGAATACATATGGATCTAGAAAAGAGGAATTCAGATTTAGACCAGGGGAAGTCGAAGGTTATTGAGTAAATACTCCGAGTCGACAACTCCGAGTATGAGGTAAGTTCGTACATAAAACATGTTGTTATAAGTATATTTTGCTGTTTTCATTATACATAGATTGTAGATATACTTGGCTTGGATGATTACGATGATAAATCAATGGTATTTGGCACTAAGTGTGCGATTTAAACTAGCTTCGACTATATAAGGCTCTAAGTGTGCGATATTGAATTAGCATCGGTTAATTGAGATGGCACTAACTGTGCCGAATTATTATAGCTTCGACTAATCTTTAAAGCACTAAGTGTGCAGATGTTTAAAGCATTGGTAATCTTTAGAAGGTCTGAAAATATCCGAACAAGAGGTGAGAATGAAAATGAATGAATTCGGGAAGGTTCAGGTACATATGATACCTATGTGGTAGATGGTATTATTCTTATAAAGTTTATTGAATTGGTAAGAACATAGGGATGATGTTGGCTTAAAATTGTTTGTTGAATTGAGAAGTTATAAGTACTTATGTGTTGATGTTTTATATTCTATATACTGTTGATGATTTTTGGTACGAGCTTACTAAGCTTTAGAAAGCTTACTCTGTGTATGTTTGCATTGTTTTATCGATATTGAAGCTACTGGGAGCTTAGGGATCATCAAGGATCGTCACTACACTATCGAATCTCATTTTGGTACCTTTTGAAAATGTATATAGTAAAGTATGACATGTATATGCTAGAAGGACTTTAGATAGGTTTTGTAATGTTTATATTTAGCCATGTGATATGGTTTGGTATGGTTGTAGATATGTTATGGTTTTGGTATAAGATATGTGATGCAATATGTTGTATTTGATATGTTTGAGTTGGATAAAAGAAATGGTAAATGCTGGTAAGTTTTGAAAAGTTTTAGCATAAAATTGAATGATGTATAGAAAGAAATATTTTGACAAGCTATTGACTTATGTTTGATATAGATTGGTAAGAGTTATGAGTATGTATTTGATTGGCATTGATATGTAATGAATGGTTTGTGTTTTGGTTGTGAATTGGTCAAATAATGTTGTGCAAATATGCTTGATTTGGTGCTTGTAGGTTTGACCCAATTGGGGTGGCAAGTTGGCTATTCAAATGGCTTATTTTTGTCCACATGGGCAGGGACACGGGCGTGTGTCTCAGTTGTGTGCAACACACGGCTATGTTGCACGGCCGTGTGTCCCCTGGGGTACCCTACAATTGTAAGTCAGATTTTAGCACGATCAAGGCACTCGAGCGTGTTGCTAGCTGTATGGCCCAAGTCAGATTCAACCACCGCCAAAGTACACGGGCATGTCTTGTGGCCGTGTGAACAAGTTAGTATGTATGCCCTGTTTTGACATGGTCTAGACACACGGGCGTGTCTAAAGCCGTGTGAGGCACACGGCCTGTTCACACGGGCGTGTGACCTGTACCTGTTGGAAGAATGTTTAAATTTTAGAGAAATTTTGTATGTGTTCGGTTTAGTCTCGACCCTTTTCTAATACATGTTTAAGGTCTCGGTAACCTATATAAGGGACTCTATATTGATGATTGATCTTTAATGCTTCGATGCTTATGAAATGAACGTTAATGTTCCGATTATGTCCAGTAATGCCTTTAACCCTAGTTCGGCAACGGATACAGGTTAGGGTTGTTAAATTTTATTGGTATCAAAGCTATGGTTCAGTCGGTTCTAGGACTATCATAGCATATGTGAGTCTAGCTATACGACCATATTTATGAACTGCGGTAGTGTGATGAATCTTGGCAATGAAATGTGCTTTTATATAGCAAATGGATCCCGAATGAGCCATAGCGGACGATGTTGAAAGCAATGCACCTGCTCCCGTGTAAGGGACGACGCCATCTGATTCTCGACCGGCTATGAGTAGCCGTGAAGGTGAGGTTAGACAAGCCTTTTATTTGATGATGAATGATTGGTTTAGCCAATATATTAGAACCAATCCGGCTGTACAACAACCACCACCCCTGTTAATTCTCCTTAAATTCCTATTATGCCACCAGTGAATCCGGTTCAATTAGGTAGACCACCAGTCGATAAGATTAGAAAATATGGGGCTGAAGAGTTCCGAGCTACAACGAGCGATGATGCTGAAAAAGTCTAGTTTTGGCTAGAGAACACGATAAAAGTGTGATGAATTATCATTAAATCCTGAACAATGTATAAAATGTGTTGTTTCCCTTTTGAGAGATACGGTATACTATTGGTGAAAGACTTTGACATCTGTGGTTCCGAGTGAACGGGTTACTTGGGATTTCTTTCAAGATGAATTCCGGAAGAAATACATTAGTCAGAGATTCATTGATCAGAAACGTAAAGAGTTTCTCGAGCTTAAACAAGGTCGTATATCTGTCATAGAATACGAGCGGGAATTTGTAAGATTGAGTCAGTATGCTCGTGAATGTGTATCTTCTGAAGCAATAATGTGTAAAAGATTCGAGGATGGCTTAAACAAAGATATTCGTCTGTTATTCGGGATTTTGGAAATCAAAGAATTTGTTGTACTGGTTGAACAAGCATGTAAAGTTGAAGATCTCGGGAAAGAGAAAAGAAAAGTTGATCTTGAAGCTAGAGAGGTACGAAAGAGATTATCGGGCAAGTCATTTCAATTTGGATCAAAGAAGTTTAGAGATGATAATAGCCGTTCAAAGGCTAATGTGGGACAATCGAACATAGATCGTGCTAGATCGCAATCGAGTTTTAAAGCTCTAGCTATGTCTGTTGCCAATGTTGGTAATGCAAAGAATGAAAAACCTGAGTGTGATCAATGTGGAAGACGACATTTTGGAGACTGCCGGTGTAACGTCCCCGTACTCAAAACCATCGCTAGAGTCGAGCACGATGTGTTAACGAACTTAATTCATTAATTAAACAGCTCAAACAATTTGTTTTTAAAATTTCCAGACAATCTGGCTAACTGCGTTACAGTCACTTAAAAATTCATATCTCAAGTTTTGAAACTCTAAATTAAGATCTGTAAATTTTTTCTGAAACTAAACTCATAATCTATCTACTAATTTTTTTCTAGAATTTTTGGTCGGGCCAATTAGTACAGTTTATTAGTTAAATTTTACCCTGTTTCAGCATTCGACTACTTTGACCTCTATTCACTATGAACCAGTTTTCTCTTTGTACAGAACTCAAAAGACTATTACGTTTGTTTCTCTTAAAACTATACTCAATATGGAATATGTACATATAAAGCATGACTTTTAAATATTTTTTTACAATTTTTGGTGAATTTCTAAAGTTAGAATAGGGGATTCAGAAATCGCTCTGGCCCTGTTTCACAAAAATTTAAATATCTTAAAAAATATAACTCATTTACCTGTTTAGTTTCTTCCATATGAAAATAGGCTCATCAAGATTTGATTCCGTTACTTGTTCATTATTTAATTCCATTTCTATTATTTTTAGTGATTTTTCAAATTCACATCACTGCTGGTGTCTGATTCTGATTTGTGGCCAATTTTACCTTTCCAAGGATTTTCATGGTTTTGTTAAGACATAAAGCATACATGTTATCATATATAAACTTGATTAGCCATTCCAATAGCTAATCATTTACAAACCCTTTTCTTACCAAACCATAACCATATCATATGATCATTTACACAAAGTGAGTATAGTGCTATACATGCCACACTCAAAATATACAAGCCATTTTACCAATTTAGGTCTCCGGATAGTGTGAACGAGCCTTCGACCTATCCCGATTCTCAAGCTGGCTTGTCACAACTACAATGAATGAAAAGGAGGGAGTAAGCATAAATGCTTAGTAAGTTCACATGCAAATAATAAGTAACATGATCATGCAATCCAACATAAACATCATTAAGACACTCATAACATAAGAATACTTACTATCTTACCACAATTTTGTCTCACCAAGTTCTCAACCAAGGCTTAAACTCATACCTGTCCATTTTCACTTCTTCAACACATTCATCATCGAATCACATTTGTTTTAAGTATTCTCCATATTCTCTTAGGATTCTCTCGTTGAACACAACGTAATTTAATTTTGGATACGCGGATAGGGTGCACGTAAGTGCTATACTCATAGCTAAACAAGCTCAATAGCTTCTGAAATCTATGTAATCAAGCTACCATGTAATCCGCCCATAAATGAACTCAGACTCAACTCAACGAGCTCGGGCGTTCGCATCCATAAGTGAACTCAGACTCAACTCAACGAGTTTGGATGTCTAGTTACATCTCACGAACTCGGACTCAACTCAACGAGTTCGGAACTCAACCATCCTAGTGACATGTCAATTGTACGCTAATCTATTCCCAAGGTTCAAACGGGATTCTTCTCAATTACACATTTTAATCGTCTTCTTCGAAATATAGAAATTGATACTTGCTAGCATCTCATACTTATCAAGTTGTTCACACAATTTGCATATTACCAAATAATAATTCACAAAGCATAATATTTCATGATAATAAGTATCATATCATAAAAATATTATTAAATCACTTAAAATAAAAATTATGTTACCTTATTTACACATGAACTTACCTCGATACAAAATATTAGCAATCAAGCCTATTCCTCGTAAACTTTATTTTTCCCTCGATCAGGACTTGAATCTTGTTTCTCTTGATCTATAATACCAAATTAATTTATTTAATACATACATTCATCAAAACAGCCCCTAGTACGAACTTTTGTAAAATTACCATTTTGCCCCTAAACTTTCACATATTTACACTTTTGCGCCAAGGCTCGTAAATTAAAACTCATCTTATTTTCTTATGTTTTATGACATGCTGATCATTTTTTCCTTCTATGGAAACATCAAATTCACACTCTAACATGTACTTATGAATATTAGGTATTTTTACCGATTAAGCCCTTTTACTCGTTTTCACTTAAAACCGAGTAGCACAAGTTGTCTAACATAATTTAAAACCTCATATCCTATCATAAAACACCAAAATACACAAATTTCACCTATGGGTATTTTTCCAAATATGAACCCTAGGTTGACTTATTGCTAGCATAAGCTAAACCGAGCTACCGGGATTCCAAAAACATAAAAATCATTAAAACGGGGCTTGAAATCACTTACTATGAAGCTTGGAAGTTGAAGAAACCCTAGCTATGGAGAGAGGTAAGGTTCGGCCAAGGCTTGAAGAAGATGAACACATTTTGGCTTTAATTTTCCTTTTAATTACTTTTAATTACCAAATGACCAAAATACCCTTAATACATTTCTTTGAAAATTTTCATGTATAAGCCCATTTTTGTCCAAAATTTTAGAAATTGGTCAAATTCTATTTAAGACCCCCTCATTAATATTCCAAAGCAATTTCATACTAAAAACTTCTAGAATACAAGTTTTGCAAATTATTCGATTTAGTCCCTAATTTCAACTTAAGCACTTTATGCATAGAATTTCATCACAAAATTTCCACACAATCATAAAATCATATCATAAACCTCAAAATAATTATAAAATAATTATTTCTATCTCGAATTTGTGGTCACAAAACTACTATTTCGTTTAGGCCCTAATTCGAGATATTACAGTTGGGGAAAGAGTAATAACCAAGTTTGTTACAGTTGTGATTCACGAAATCATTTTATAAAAGATTGCCTAGACTTAGCTGAAAAAGATAATGTTCAGCATCCGAGGTTGAGTGGCAACGTTTCTTGTGGAGACCTCTCAGAAATACAGGAAATATAAGTGGCAGTCAGAGAGGGACAAAAGATACAACTGTTAGTTCAGAGGCTTGTGCACCTGCCAGAGCCTATGCTATTCGAGCTCGTGAGGAAGCTTTGTCGCCAGATGTGATTACGGGTACATTTACTCTTTATGATACTTCTGTGATTGCTTTGGTAGATCCTGGATCAACGCATTCGTATATATGCATTAACTTAGTGAACAGTAAGACTTTGCCTGTAGAGTCTACTGAATTTGTAATTAGAGTTTCGAACCCCCTAGGCAGATGTGTTTTGGTTGATAAAGTCTGCAAGAATTGTCGATTAATGTTTTGAGACACATGTTTTCTGGCTAATTTGATGCTGATACCATTTAATGAATTTGATATAATTTTGGGTATGGATTGGTTAACTTTGCATGATACTGTTGTGAACTGCAAATGAAAAACTATTGATTTTGTAACACCCCGAACCCGAAACCGACACTGGAGTCGAACACGAGGTGTTAACTGACTTTAACCCCTTACAAAATTTATTTTCCTGACACTGCCCAATCAGTGTACTAGTCGTTTTAAAAATCATATCTTGAGTTTCGTATCTCGAAAATCAGTTTCGTAATTTTTCCCAGAAACTAGACTCATGTGCCCATCTATGTATTTTTTTCTAGAATTTTTGGTCGGGCCAATTAGTACAGTTTATTAGTCAAATTCTCCCAAGTTGCAGGGGTCGACTACACTGACCTTTGCCCATTACGACTTGGATATCTCCATACACGGGGCTTCAATACTGATGCCGTTTGTTTCTATGAAAACTAGACTCAGAGAGGAATCTGTACATATATGGTACGACCCCTAATTATCTCTGGTTAATTTGTAATTAATTTCCAAATTCGGAGCAGGGAATCCAGAAACCGTTCTGGCCCTGTCCCACTATAATCTGATTATCTCTTAATATACTGCCCATATGATCTTTTCGTTACTTCCTCATGAAAGCAGACTCATCGAGCTTCGATTACATAATTTATTCATCAATTAATTCCACTCCTACTATTTTTAGTGATTTTTCAATCTCATGACACTGCTGCTGCCAGCATCTGTTACGAAAGTAACTAGGTCCATCTCATGCCTACCCTTGATCCAACTCAATCGAACATTCGTGCCATTTTCGCATGGCTTAAAGTTTACATGTCAAAATTCAAACACAACGTAATAGCTTATACATGCCAAAATGTTCTTCTAAGCCAACTAAGAAGAAAGTACCAAAACTTGCTATCCGGTGTGATGACTTCGACGACGGCCTGACCCCGCAAAAATAGATGAGTCCAAGCAACCTATAATGGATGACAAGGAAACACCGAGTGAGTTTATAACTCAGTAAGTCATAAGCAATGCACTACCATCCATCAATAACATTATCACAAGAGGAAACAAAATGGAACGAGACAATTTACTCCATCCATACCGAACCATACCATAGTTCCTCCAACCTATCGATTCAATTTCATATCAATTCATGCATTCACAATCCATATACTCATCAATAGGACATTGAAGCATTTTCATAAATCAATTTATTTTCGTTACAATCAAACGACTAAACGGCCTTTCACCCATCCTACGATAAATTTTATGTACGTGACTTCAAGTATAGTTGTCACATAGGTTCAACTTACCGAGCTCAACACCAAGTATAAGCATAGCACCTATTAGCCATGTACTCAAGACACTTACCCGATCCGCTGTCCGCGATCGACCCAATAGTGTCGCACACATAGTGTCCATAATGATTCACGAATGTATATTGAGCCCGCACACTCAGTGCTATATAATCAACTCGCACACTTAGTGCTACGTAATCAAATCGCACACTTAGTGCTACATAGTCAAACTTGCACACTTAGTGCCGCATGGTCAATTCGCACACTTAGTGCATCATATTCATTTCGCACACTTAGTGCAACATAGTCAAATCGCACACTTAGTGCTGTACAATTTAATCCCGCGCACTTAGCGCCAATCTCATGGTCATAAATGGTTATCCCGCACGTTTAGTGCCGAGATCAACAACTCAGTACATCTTACCTCTTTTCTTTCATTCAACAATTTCATCATCACATACGTACATGCATATATATATATGTATATTTATTCATTCCATTCAGCATCAATACATAAACATTATGACCATTTGAAATAATACCAACTACATGCTTAATGACTTACCTCGTGTTGGGTAAGACGGTTCCAACCCGGCTACTCGATAACCTTTTCTTTGCCTTTGCTCGATTCACCTCCTTTAACTCCTTGAGCTAAATCAATAATTTAACTAGTTTAACCACCTTGCTAAATATTTACAATCCAATTTCACATGTATATGTATGTTAGTATATTCGGCTAATAACCTCATGCAACTACCATATCATCAAAAATCTAATCACACATGCACATGCATTAGGTAAGTTACCTTTGCTAATTTTAAACCCAACATCACACAAGCTCTCAAGAGATGGCCGAATGCTTCTTTTGTTACCCAACTAATCATTCGACAATTCCATCCCCTTTACCACCCTTTTATGCCTAATTATCTAAATCAAGATAAGATCATCAACATGCCTAACCATAGCCGAATGTGCAACATTAATCTATCACCTCTATCTCTTAAATACTATCAAGTTCATTTACTTCTAATTTCTTAAGTTCAACATCTTAATGCCCATTATAGCCACTCCCATAATCTAAATTTAAAAATCGGCAACACCCACATTTCAACTATCTTAGCCGAATACTCCTCAACACTTAGACTAAAGTATGCACATTAAACTTAATACAACTTTCATTATTCCTTTCATGTTTCGGTCAATTATTCAAATTACCTCATAACATGAACATTCTTTTCAACTAATCTAGCATGACTCATTCGGCCTTAACAAAGAACCACTTTTCATACAAGGACAAAATAAATCAAATGAACCTCTCATTTAAACCCCTTTCTATCTTCTACTTACTCAATAATACATGTTTCTTAGTTCATATTCATCTATAACCATTTCAAATCACATACTACAAAACATCATCAATTTGGCACATAAGAACATAACCAAAGGTTTCTTGCAACACAACTCAAAAATCAACACATGGGTCATGTTATGAGCATCAAAACAACTCAACTTCACAAAAAAAATGCCAAAAGAACCACATGATATCATACCTTAATCTATAAACTCACTTGGCCGAATGCCCTAGCTTCCATTTTTTTCTTTTCTTTTCCTTATGGTTTCGGCAAGATGATAGAAAAGATGATGGAACTTTGTTTTTATCACCACTTACTAATATAAATTTATTATACATAATTCCCACCAAATATAAAAAAATGAAGACAAGGGAACACCATAATGCATGCGTGTGTTGGCCGGCCATTCACATTCAAAAATGGTCTATTTGACATGCAAGTCCACTCTTTTTGGTACATGCACTAATAGACCATTTTAAATTGGACTATCATATTTTCTTCATGTCTCAAATCGATCCCTATTAACAATTTTCTCATGCAATTGGTAAAATTAGGGAATGAAACTTCCACATACTCATGTTCACACATAATAAACACAGAATATAGCAATTAATTATTTTTACGACTCGGTCTTGTGGTCCCGAAACCACTTTTCGACTAGGGTCACATTAGGGCTGTCACAACTCTCCCCCACTTAAGAAATTTTCGTCCTCGAAAAGCTTACCAGTAAATAGGTTTGGGTATCGTTCTTTCATCGAACTCTCGGTTTCCCAAGTAGCTTCCTCAATCCCGTGTTTGAGCCATAACACCTTTACTAACGGAACCTTTTTGTTCCGCAACTCCTTCACTTCACGAGCTAGGATACACATCGGCTCTTCTTCATAACTCATATCGGCTCGAATTTCAACCTCCGACAGACTAATTATGTGCGAAGGATCAGATCTATAGCGTCGAAGCATCGAAACATGAAAGACATCGTGTATCCTTTCAAGTTCAGGGGGCACAATCAATCTATATGCAACCGGACCAACTCATTCGGAGATTTCGTACGGCCCAATGAATCTCGGGCTCAACTTGCCCTTACGGCCAAACCTGAGTACCTTTTTCCAAAGAGAAACTTTAAGGAACACTTTATCTCCCACCTGATATTCAATGTCCTTTCGTTTCAAGTCCGCATACGATTTCTGACGATCTGTGGCTGCCTTCAGACTTTCACGGATTACATTGACTTTCTGTTCGGCATCTTTAATCAAATCAACTCCGAAAATTTTACTTTCACCGAGC
Organism: Gossypium hirsutum; assembly: GCF_007990345.1. NCBI lineage: Eukaryota > Viridiplantae > Streptophyta > Magnoliopsida > Malvales > Malvaceae > Gossypium > Gossypium hirsutum. The sequence continues at coordinate 83,511,106 of NC_053436.1, forward strand.
TCGGTCCAAAACAATGGCGTACGGCATTTACGACCGTACAAAGCCTCATAAGGTGCCATTTTAATACTTGATTGAAAACTATTGTTGTAAGCGAATTCAATCAAAGGTAGATACCGTTCCCATGAACTACTGAACTCGAGGATGCAACACCTCAACATATCCTCAAGTATCTGAATTATCCGCTCGGATTGACCATCAGTTTGGGGGTGAAAAGTGGTGCTAAAATGCAGCTTGGTACCCAAAGCTTCTTGCAATTTCTTCCAAAATCGTGAGGTGAATCTCGGATCTCTATCCGACACGATAGAAATAGGTACTCCATGTAATCTCACAATCTGAGAGACATACAATTCGGCTAGTTTATCCAATGAAAGATCCGTACGCACGGGGATAAAGTGAGCCGACTTAGTCAGCCTATCAACAACAACCCAAATCGCATCCTTCTTACTTGCGGACAATGGCAGTCCGGACACAAAGTCCATTGTGACTCGGTCCCATTTCCACTCGGGATCATGATCGGCTGAAGTAACCCTGAAGGCACTTGATGTTCCGCTTTCACTTGTTGACATATTAAACATCTCGAAACAAAGTCGGAGATGTCTCGTTTCATACCATGCCACCAAAACCGACGTTTCAAGTCGTTGTACATTTTCGTGCTCCCCGGGTGAATTGACATTCGGCTACAATGGGCTTCATTCAGAATCATCGGAATGAGTTCCGAATTCCTTGGAACACACAAACGACTTTAAACCTCAAACAACCATCATCATCAATCTGAAACTCCGATTCCTTGTTCGGAACACACTCAGCTCGTTTTGCAACCAATTCATCATCGACTTTCTGAGCTTCACGAATTTGATGAGTCAATAATGGTTTGGCTTTTAATTCAGCTACTAACACATTGTCAGGTAGAACAGACAAGTGTACATTCATCGCTCGCAAAGCAAACAGTGATTTCCGGCTTAAGGCGTCCGCAACCACATTAGCCTTTCCCGGGTGGTAATCAATGACAAGCTCGTAATCTTTCAACAACTCAAGCCAACGTCTTTGTCGCAGATTCAAGTCTCGTTGAGTCATCAAATATTTGAGACTTTTGTGATCCGAAAACACATGGCACTTCTCGCCAAACAAATAATGTCGCCATATTTTAATGCAAACACAATGGCGGCTAGTTCGAGATCATGGGTCGGATAATTTCCCTCGTGTGGCTTCAATTGTCTCGACGCATAGGCCACAACTCGACCTTCTTGCATCAATACGCAACCCAACCCAAGTAGGGATGCGTCACTATAAATGACAAACTCTTTACCCGATTCGGGTTGCACCAAAATTGGAGCTTCAGTCAGATGAGTTTTCAGTTGATCGAAGCTTTTCTGACATTTCTCCGTCCATTCGAACTTAACATCCTTCTGAAGTAGCTTCGTCATTGGTGTGGCTATCATCGAGAAACCTTTGACAAATCGTCGGTAATAACCGGCGAGCCCTAGAAAGCTCCGGACTTCGGTAACATTTCTCGGAGGCTTCCAGTTAAGTATGGCTGAAATTTTGCTCGGGTCAACTCGAATACCCGATGCAGATACCACATGACCCAAGAAGCTAACCTCTCTTAACCAGAACTCACACTTACTGAACTTAGCATATAACTGCTTATCCCGCAAAATTTGCAACACTAGCCTCAGATGCTCAGCATGTTCGGTCTCATCTCTTGAATAGACCAAGATGTCATCAATAAACACAACTACGAACCGATCCAAATACGGCCTAAGAACCGATTCATCAAATCCATAAACACCGCAGGGGCATTAGTGAGCCCAAACGGCATCACTAAGAACTCGTAGTGACCGTACCTCGTTCTGAAAGCAGTTTTGGGTACGTCCGAATCTCGAATCCGCAACTGATAATAACCCGATCTCAAATCTATCTTTGAAAACACCGATGCTCCCTTTAATTGATCGAACAGATCATCAATACGCGGTAACAGATACTTATTCTTTATCGTCACTTTATTCAGTTGACGATAGTCAATGCACAACCTCATGGTTCCGTCCTTCTTTTTCACGAACAATACTGGTGCACCCCAAGGTGAGAAACTCGGTCGAGCGAAACCTCTATCCGTCAATTCTTGCAACTGAGCTTTCAACTCTTTTAACTCGATTAGTGCCATACGATACGGAGCGATCGAAATTGGCGTAGTTCCAGGTACAAGCTCAATACCAAACTCTACCTCCCGAACAGGTGGCAAACCCGGTAACTCTTCAGGAAAAACATCCGGGTATTCACAAACCACCGGCACCGATTCGGGTTTCTTTTCTAACTCCTTGTCATCAAGTACATACGCGAGGTATGCTTCGCACCCTTCCTTACATATTTCTGGGCCAACATTGCTGATATTACAGCTGGCAACCCCCTTAAGTCCGCAGACTCAACTCGGATTATTTCGTTATTTGCGCACCTCAAATCGATAGTCTTGCTTTTGCAATTCACAACCGCATCATGCGCGGTTAACCAATCCAAACCAAGAATAACATCAAACTCGTCGAACGGCAAAAGCATCAAATCGGCCGGAAAACAGGATTCTCGGATTATTAGAGGGCATCTCTTACACACTTTATCAACAAGTACGCATTGACCCAAAGGGTTTGATACTCGAATTACGAGCTCAGTAGACTCAACAGGTAGAGTCTTACTGGTTGCTAAGGTTTCGCATACATATGAATGAGTAGAACCAGGGTCAATCAATGCAATCACATTAGTATCAAAGAGAGTGAAGGTACCAGTGATGACGTCGGGGGAGGATGCCTCCTCTCGTGCCGAATGGCATATGCTCTAGCAGGAGTACGGTTCTCGGCCGATCGGCCGTATCAGAGCCCCCTCTGACTACCACCCCTGCCTCCAAAATTCTCGGTGGTCTACCTCTAGATGTCACTCCACTAGGTCTTGCACCTTGAATCTTATTCTTCTCATCCAGCTCCGTGCAATCTCTAATGAGGTGGTCTTCGAACCGCATCCGTAACAGGCCCTGCTAGTAGACTTGCCCCAACATTCACCTAGGTGTCGTCTTCCACATTGGGGACATTCAGGTTTCTCGTGACGATTATTGCCCACACTAGCTACCGAAGTAGCTCGGGAGCCCATCGATGGTCTTGCCCTGATGGAAATTCCCGCAGTCGCCCTCGACTTATTAATGTCCTCCCTGAACTTCTTTACAGCTGAGAACGGAGCTTTACCCGTCGATCTTTTACGATAATCTCTAGCTTCAAATTCAGCCTTCCTCTTCTCCTTTCCAAGTTCTTCCGCCTTGCAGGCTCGTTCGACTAGTGTTACGAATTCTTTTATTTCCAAAATACCCATTAGTAGCTTTAAATCTTCATTCAATCCTTCCTCGAATCTTTTGCACATAGCAACCTCATCAGCTACACACTCCCGGGCATACCTACTGAGTCTTACGAATTCATGTTCGTATTCAGATACAGTCATACGGCCTTGCTTGAGTTCCAAGAACTCCTTACGCTTCTGATCAATGAACCGTTGACTAATAAATTTCTTCCGGAATTCCGTTTGAAAGAAGTCCCAAGTTACTCGCTCGTTCGGGACTATGGAAATCAAGGTCCTCCACCAATAGTAGGCTGAGTCTCGCAACAAAGATACAGCACATTTTAGACATTCGTCGGGTGTGCATGACAATTCATCGAACACCCGAATGGTGTTATCAAGCCAGAACTCGGCCCTTTCGGCATCATCAGTTCTATGGCCTTGAACTCCTCGGCCCCACCTTCCTAATCAAGTCTACAGGTGGCTTACTCAGCCTCACAGGATCAGCGACTGATGGCTTACAGGCTCTTGGGGTGGATTATTCAAATTTGGGAATTGTTGGACAGCCGGGTTGGTTCGGGCATATTGCGCGACCCACTCATTCATCATGGTAAAGAAGGCTTGTTTAGCCCCCTCACCTTGATTATTCGCAGATGACTGAGGTTCAACAGGCGGCGTCCCTTGTGCAGGAGCAGCCGCTACGCTCTCAACGTCATCCGCTAGGGTTCTTTCTCACCGGGATCCATTTACTAATCAAAACAAAAACATTTCAACCGTCAGAAGTCATCACCCTTTTAAACATTAACATTAAGGCATGTATAGCTAGACTCATACGTGCTATGGTAGTCCTAGAACCGACTAAACCATAGCTCTGATACCAATCAAATGTAACACCCCAACCCGAAACCGACACCGGAGTCGAACACGAGGTGTTAACTGACTTTAACCCCTTACAAAATTTATTTTCCAGACAATGCCCAATCTGTGTACTAGTCGTTTTAAAAATCATATCTTGAGTTTCGTAACTCGAAAATCAGTTTCGTAATTTTTCCCAGAAACTAGACTCATGTGCCCATCTATGTATTTTTTTCTAGAATTTTTGGTGGGCCAATTAGTACAGTTTATTAGTCAAAGTCTCCCAAGTTGCAGGGGTCGACTACACTGACCTTTGCCCATTACGACTTGGATATCTCCCTACACGGGGCTTCAATACTGATGCATTTGTTTCTATGAAAACTAGACTCAGAGAGGAATCTGTACATATATGGTACACCCCTAATTATCTCTGGTTAATTTATAATAATTTCCAAAGTCGGAGCAGGGAATCCAGAAACCGTTCTGGCCCTGTCCCACAAAATCTGATTATCTCTTAATATACTGCCCATATGATCTTTTCGTTACTTCCTCATGAAAGCAGACTCATCGAGCTTCGATTACATAATTTATTCATCAATTAATTCCACTCCTACTATTTTTAGTGATTTTTCAATCTCATGACACTGCTGCTGCCAGCATCTGTTACGAAAGTAACTAGGTCCATTTCATGCCTACCCTTGATCCAACTCAATCGAACATTCGTGCCATTTTCGCATGGCTTAAAGTTTACATGCCAAATTCAAACACAACGTAATAGCTTATACATGCCAAAATGTCTTCTAAGCACCCTAAGAAGAAAGTACCAAAACTTGCTATCCGGTGTGATGACTTCGACGACGGCCCGACCCCGCAAAAATAGATGAGTCCAAGCAACCTATGATGGATGACAAGGAAACACCGGAGTGAGTTTATAACTCAGTAAGTCATAAGCAATGCACTACTATCATCAATAACATTATCACAAGAGGAAACAAAATGGAATGAGACAATTTACTCCATCCATACCGAACCATGCCATAGTTCCTCCAACCTATCGATTCAATTTCATATCAATTCATGCATTCACAATCCATATACTCATCAATAGGACATTGAAGCATTTTCATAAATCAATTTATTTTCGTTACAATCAAACAACAAACGGCCTTTCACCCATCCTACGATAAATTTTTATGTACGTGACTTCAAGTATAGTTGTCACATAGGTTCAACTTACCGAGCTCAACACCAAGTATAAACATAGCACATATTAGCCATGTACTCAAGACACTTACCCGATCCGCTGTCCGCGATCGACCAATAGTGTCGCACACATAGTGTCCATAATGATTCACGAATGTATATTGAGCCCGCACACTCAGTGCTACATAATCAACTCGCACACTTAGTGCTACGTAATCAAATCGCACACTTAGTGCTACATAGTCAGACTCGCACACTTAGTGCCGCATGGTCAATTCGCACACTTAGTGCATCATATTCATTTCGCACACTTAGTGCAACATAGTCGAATCGCACACTTAGTGCTGTACAATTTAATCCCGCGCACTTAGCACCAGTCTCATGGTCATAAATGGTTATCCCGCACGTTTAGTGCCGAGATCAACAACTCAGTACATCTTACCTCTTTTCTTTCATTCAACAATTTCATCATCACATACGTACATGCATATATATATATGTATATTTATTCATTCCATTCAGCATCAATACATACACATTATGACCATTTGAAATAATACCAACTACATGCTTAATGACTTACCTCGTGTTGGGTAAGACGGTTCCAACCGGCTACTCGATAACCTTTTCTTTCCTTTGCTCGATTCACCTCCTTTAACTCCTTGAGCTAAATCAATAATTTAACTAGTTTAACCACCTTGCTAAATATGTACAATCCAATTTCACATGTATATGTATGTTAGTATATTCGGCTAATAACCTCATGCAACTACCATATCATCAAAAATCTAATCACACATGCACATGCATTAGGTAAGTTACCTTTGCTAATTTTAAACCCAACATCACACAAGCTCTCAAGAGATGGCCGAATGCTTCTTTTGTTACCCAACCAATCATTCGACAATTCCATCCCCTTTACCACCCTTTTATGCCTAATTATCTAAATCAAGATAAGATCATCAACATGCCTAACCATAGCCGAATGTACAACATTAATCTATCACCTCTATCTCTTAAATACTATCAAGTTCATTTACTTCTAATTTCTTAAGTTCAACATCTTAATGCCCATTATAGCCACTCCCATAATCTACATTTAAAAATCGGCAACACCCACATTCAACTATCTTAGCCGAATACTCCTCAATACTTAGACTAAAGTATGCACATTAAACTTAATACAACTTTCATTATTCCTTTCATGTTTCGGTCAATTATTCAAATTACCTCATAACATGAACATTCTTTTCAACTAATCTAGGATGACTCATTCGGCCATAACCAAGAACCACTTTTCATACAAGGACAAAATAAATCAAATGAACCTCCCATTTAAACCCCTTTCTATCTTCTACTTACTCAATAATACATGTTTCTTAGTTCATATTCATCTATAACCATTTCAAATCACATACTACAAAACATCATCACTTTGGCATATAAGAACATAACCAAAGGTTTCTTGCAACACAACTCAAAAATCAACACATGGGTCATGTTATGAGCATCAAAACAACTCAACTTCACAAAAAAAATGCCAAAAGAACCACATGATATCATACCTTAATCTATAAACTCACTTGGCCGAATGTCCTAGCTTCCATGTTTTTTCTTTTCTTTTCCTTATGGTTTCGGCAAGATGATAGAAAAGATGAAGGAACTTTGTTTTTATCACCACTTACTAATATAAATTTATTATACATAATTCCCACCAAATATAAAAAAATGGAGACAAGGGAACACCATAATGCATGCTTGTGTTGGCCGGCCATTCACATTCAAAAATGGTCTATTTGACATGCAAGTCCACTCTTTTTGGTACATGCACTAATAGACCATTTTAAATTGGACTATCATATTTTCTCCATGTCTCAAATCGATCCCTATTAACAATTTTCTCATGCAATTGGTAAAATTAGGGAATGAAACTTCCACATACTCATGTTCACACATAATAAGCACAGAATATAGCAATTAATTATTTTTTACGACTCGGTCTTGTGGTCCCGAAACCACTTTCCGACTAGGGTCACAATAGGGCTGTCACATCCATAGATGTCATGAAGAAAGGTTTTAAAAAATGGGGTTGTTACGATAAATCATTCCAGTGTTATAACTCATATTCGTTTATATCTATTGCCGAAAACGTAATTTAATTGATTTATTTTCCAAAATGTAACTTATAGTAGAAGTCATAGAAAACGTTATTTTTGGAAATCTCATTCGTAATTGTGGAAAACCCTTGTTTTAGTAAAAACTATGTTTTTTGGATATCTATCGCAAATAAAATGTAAAAATAAAGTCGAAATCCCAAAATAAAATCAAGTAGTTCGGAGAGTCCATAAATTACAAAATCCCAGAAAATAATCCTTAATTAAATAAAATAAAAATACCATGAGCTTAAACAGTTACGAACTTGTGGTCATCGTGAGGCTATATCACACCGGTCTGCCTAAGTTTGTGGATTACCTGAACAAAACAAACAAACAGAGGTGAGTTTTCGTAAACCCAGTGTGTAACCCAATAGAAATGGGCATGCAATACATACAAAAATCTCGTATACAATCAGATACAGATTCAGACTCATGTCCATTTCAAATATAGATATCAGAACAAAATAGGCAGTACAGATATGAAAAATCCTACCCCCTCCTCTACACACCATCTCCGACCAGCCCATCACACAATGTGAGGTTATAAACACCCAACCATCCCTACACACCATATAGTATCGATACGACACGTTACAGATAATGTGCAGCCAAGCTACGTGAATATAGGCGAAGTGTCACCGTACAGATCACTTCCTTCACATATATAAAACCCACCCTAGTCAAAGATACAAAAATAACAAATATAGTAATATCATGCATAACATGCTCATATAAAAATGTCATATATACATACTTATCAGAATAATCAGAGATGCATACAGTGTCCTACTCAGAACAGAATATCAAATTATCATATTAAAAAATTTTAGGGATTGATTAGCCCTTACTGACCCTAGGTAGACCCACAGTCGATCAGAACGACCCGTGCAACCCTAGGGAAGAATTCAGAATGATAGGTCCACATGCCCGTGTGGGCCACACGGGTGAGGCTTGGCCCAAAATAACACGCCCATGGGGCATGCCCGTTGGGCCCACACACCCATCTTGGCCTAGCCCGTGTGGCCACCACAAGGCCATGTCCTATGCACGGCTACACCTTCGTCAGACACATGGTTGTGTCTCATACATGGCCAACCACACGGCTGGCCACACGCCCGTGTGGCATCGACAGAGAGCTTTTCTTACTTTTGTCTATGCCTGATTTTTTGTAATTTGGGAAGACATCTGTAACGGTTTTGACGCGAAACCAGCCCCGAGACCACCAGCACTTAAAAAAAGAATCCCAAAGCCCTATTAACAAACGATTTATGAAATAAAAAAACTAAACCAAGCAATGTTCCACACTTACCACTGCAAAATGACTACACTCGAAAGTTAAACCATCGAAGGGAAAACCACAAATTCATCGCCCTCACCTACACAACCATTCATAGAATTTAGATTTCTTCCAACAATCGTTATGCTACTACAACGAAAAAAATTGAGAGGCTTACTAAAATCGCGTAAAGAACAGAAAGAGTGAACAAAGAAATTGAAAGGAATGGAGGAATAAGGATTACGCAAGAAAGAGGAGGAACAGGAAATAAAATTGATAGAAAAGAATAGAAGGAGCAGAAATCGACGTCAACTTTGGAAGAAGAGAGAAAACTAATTAAAATTTGAAAAAAAAGAAAAAAAATAAAAGATATGCCTACATAATCCCTTATTTTTCTCCCACTAACCCAAAACTCATAACTCCCTTAGAATTTTAGATCTAGTAAAACTCTATCAAACAACCGAGCAAAAATTAACATCCACGCTTGCGTAAGGATACGAACACAAGACCTCCAACGCACTAACCCTTTACCACTCGAACCAACAAGCTCATTCTAATATAGATTAATAGACAGTTTTATATAAACCCACTCAACAAGGGTAAGTCTTGGATCAAAATAAAAAAATTTGCTAAAGTGGGACTTGAACCCAAGACCTCATACACACACCCAGAATACTTAACCACTAAAGCAGATACACATTTGTGTTAAATATTTATAGATATATAAACAAATTATTTAGGACGTTTCAAAATATATTCAAATAGTTATTAGTAAAAATAGTATTACAGTTTGAATATGCAGAATATGAGAATGTATGTGATGTTTTCATGAGGAGGAGTAAATACGTGCTGTACTCTTTTTCCCTTAATCGAGGTTTTATCCAATTGGGTTTTCCTAGTAAGGTTTTTAATGAGACAGCATATTATGCATATTATAGATATGTGTACTTTTTCCCATAGGGTTTTTATTGTAGTAAGGTTTTAACGAAGCACATTATCTACCAATGGACATCCAAGGGGAGTGTTATGAATATCTTATTAAGTGGATGTCCATCAATATTAAGATAAGTTTTGATGTACTTTAAACTTTAATAGTGATTAGAAGAAGATCTCTACTTCATTTATACTTCTTATGCCTATAAATAGAGACTTTGGAGAAGCTTTGTAAATATTCTGATTGATCAATAAAATACGCTCTCTCTCTTTGCTCCCCTATATCCTTTGTTCTTTATTCTCTCTATCTATTTATTTTATAACAGATTTAACATAATAACAATTTTTATTATATAATTACCCAATTAATGAATAAAAATTATTTTTTATAGGATAAACTAATAAATAAATTTAATAATATTGAATTTCTTTAAAAGTAAATAATTATATAAATTTTAAAAAAAAACATTGTTTGATGTACTACTATTATTTCAATAATTTTAATTATTATTTAATAAAAAAATAATTTATATTTTATAATTTTATATAGATATTGAAAGTTCGATGAATCAAACCGAAAATGCCAAAAGGGGGTGAATTGGCCTTTAAAAATTTTGGTAAAAGCAAAGGCAAGAATGAAATAAAGAAGACAAAGAATTTAAAGTGGTTCGGCCCCAATTGCCTACTCCATTACCTTATCTTTCCACCACTAAGGATTTATTCCAAATTCACTAATTTATTTAATCTTTGAGGACAAGGTTTAACCTTACAACTCCTTAAGATTTCTACCCCAAATCTTAAGTTTCAAAACCTCTCAAAGAGATACAAATGAGCAAATAAAGAAACAATCCTTACACGATAAATTTGTTTGGAAATTGAAGCACAAATACAACGAAATACACTTGAGCAAAATAAAGAAGATAAAACCCACAAGTGTATGTAAGAAGAATACAAAAATTTAAGCTCTAAGATTGTTTCATTGATGATTTTTGCTTCAAGTACTTTTCTTGGATGTTTTAGGACTTTAAAAGATTGTATTTATACCCCCGAATAGATTTCCAGTTGTTGAGGATGTTAGAGAAGTTAATATGGCTGTTGGGGATGTAAAACTAGAGCCTTTATTTCACCTGCAACTTTGAGTATTGATACCTCCAAAAGGGTATCGATATTTTGTCATAAATGCAAATTTAGTGACCGTTGGAATGAAAAAAAATTGATACTTCAAAAATATTTTATCGATACTTCCTGAAATAGGTATCGATACTGGATCGATACCTTGTAAGGTTTATGAGAAACATAATGCAAGTTTGATGTCGTTTTTAAGAAATGTATCGATCATTTTCAAAAAGTATCAATACCGAAACATGGTATCGATAATTTTTAAGGTTTTGACAGAATTCCTTTTTGTCTCGATTTTACTAAGGGTATCGATTATTTTAAAAAATGCCTTTTGGTATCAATTTTACATTTGGTAAATTTGTTTTTGAATAATTTCTCCCCTTAATAAAGATATTTTAAATTTGAGGCCAAAATAAATTGGTCATACAAGTTGGCATTCATTCTTACTTAAAAAAAATTTGGTCACAAAAAATTTGCATTTAGTTATCAACAAGGAGTAATCTCAATCATCAATCTACCTTTTTTCTTCTCCCCCTTTTTGTTATATTAAAAGACAAATAAATCTTAAAGAGAGAGGAAGTTAGCTCATCAAAAGATAGAAGTGAAATGAGCAAAAAAAATAGATAAAAATAAAGCAATAAAGTGCAAGAACAAGTTAAAGGCATAAACAAGAAAAAATGTGCAAATGTTATGAAAATGAAATGTATGGTCTAGAGCTAATCTAATCATCATGGTGAGGAGAAAAAGGAGGCATTGAAGGAAAAACAGGCTCACAGAGATGTCATTTGCATCTCCAAGGTCGAGAGACAAGAGTTAACATCTTCCCTAAGACCTCGAATGTCGTTGCTCAAGGTATGTATAGCATCAAGGATAGTACTATTAACCTCGGAGGAGGGTTGAGCAGCATACAACGAAGAAGGAAGTGGAGCAACGGGGCTCGGGTTCTGGAATAACATTAAATGTAGTATCGACGTCATCATCATCATTATCTTCTGGTTGGTCATGTCTCATCCAAGTTTTGGTGGCAGCATCGAAATGATATCTCGCATGATGTAAGGCCCCATAACAAACAGGTTGATTAGAAGAAATAGGGGTGTCTCCATGGGTGATGTATGACAGGTACGTACCATGAGGAAGAGTGATATTGGTATTCATCCCCCTCCCATTAGCTTTCGTAATGTCATTAAACAAGATAAGTGCAAGATCAAAGCGCCTATCAGATTTAAAACAATCGAGTCACCAATAATCAGTGTTTCGAAGTTTGGGCT